>NW_027196744.1:0-72500 GCF_038502225.1 Cherax quadricarinatus
GACACCTGGGGAAATCTGGTAGAGGCACCTCGATGTACTGTAGATGATCTCCTCCATCAGCCCATACAGTAAGACGAGATATTCACCTTTTCCCGTAGGTTCTGGCCAGTGTCTTAGGAGATTGTGGGTTGAGTTAACTGAGGGCTCGGTGTGCTACAGAGAGAGCATGCCCAGTAAGTACCAGTGTCTCAGAGCCGTCTGAAGCTAGTGTCTAAGTCTGCATAGTTATACTAGGGGATACATACCCTCTGGGATATAGGAATTTCTGAGGTGCAGGCAGGACACTAATTACGATTGAATATTGCAGGAATTAATGCTCCCGGTTGCACGTGGTTTCCAAGGGGAAGTCCAAAGGGGCTAAAGCTAGGCTTAGGAAGTTGAAGATCAGGATATATGCTGCAACACCAAGTAAGTTAGTCCTTTATACGTGCATGCAGGCGAGGTTTCTTGCAATACAAATCATTTGTGAAAATCTGTTCTATAAGCCACTTGTGAGGCTGAGGTACCCACCTCAGAGCTCGGTGTCAACAGAGTTTGGCAGTGTAGGCGACTCACTTGGAGGCAGTCCACACAAATTTTCACAGGCATTTTGCGACACGTAGTATCGTATCTTGGAGAGGATCCCAACCGTTTTGGATACTTTTTTGGTTATATGCTGGATATGGGTGCTGAAATTCAGGTTGTTGTCAAGGTATAAGCCTAGGAATTTGCCCCCATTATTTCTGGTAATTAGCGTGTTGTCAATCTTAATGTTAATTTGTGCATCTCCTGCTCTGCTACCAAACATAATATAGTAGGTTTTGTCAGTGTTAAGTGTAAGTTTATTGGCTGTCATCCAAGTCGATATTTTGATCAACTCCTCATTCACAATGGTGTTGAGGGTGGCAAGATTAGGGTGAGAGATGACATAAGTCGTGTCATCAGCAAAGAGAATGGGTTTCAGGTGTTGGGATACGTTTGGAAGGTCATTGATGTATATGAGGAAGAGCAGGGGACCAAGGACACTTCCCTGCGGAACTCTAGTATCAATTGGCCGTGTTGCTGATGCTGTGTCTTTAATGGTGACATACTGATACCTATTAGTAATGTAAGATTTGAAATAAGCAAGTGCATGGCCTCTTATACCGTAATGATCAAGTTTGTGGAGTAGGATGTTGTGGTCTACTGTGTCAAAAGCTTTTCTTAGGTCAACAAAAATTCCTAGTGGATATTCCTTATTTTCCAATGCTGTGTACAGCAGATCTAGCATTTTTATGATTGCATCATTAGTGCTTTTATTTTTCCTGAATCCAAATTGGCAGGGGTTGAGTATGTTTTGAGCCGTTATAAATGAATACAGTCTCCTGTGCACGAGTTTCTCAAAGATTTTGGATAGCAATGGTAAGTTAGATATTGGCCTATAGTTGTTTAAGTCTGTAGGGTCACCACCTTTATGTATTGGTGTAACCCTTGCCATCTTGAGTAGTTTTGGGAAGGTGCTAGTCTTTAGTGACTTGTTAAAAAGTAATGAAATAGCATGCGAAAGGACATGGGCCGCTCGCTTGTACAGTAATGGTGGGACATGAGACAGATTCCCCGAGTTATTTTTAAGTGACTTTATAATCTCTGTGACTTCCATGGGCTCAGTTGGTGCAAGATAGAAGGAATTAGGGAAATTCCCATCTAGGTAGTCCCCGGCATGGGCATTGGTATGTGGGATTTTACTGGCGAGATTAGATCCTATGGTTGAGAAGAAGTCGTTTATCTTGTTAGCTGTGTCAGTGGGATGTAGTGGTGTTTCATTAGGTTTAGTTAGGACAATATTCTTGGGTTTTCTCAGTTTGTGGGTCCCTAGAATCTGAGAGAGTGTTTTCCAGGTCTTTTTTATATCTCCTCTAGTGTCTGTGAATCTACTGGAGTAGTATAGTTGTTTGGCTTTCTTTATTACTTTGGTGAGAGCTGATGAATAGTGTTTAAGAATATCTTTGTGTATTAAGCCCTGTCTATATTGCTTTTCATATTGGTGTTTCTTGTCAATGGATTTCAGAATGGTGCTGGTTAGCCATGGGCAACCAAGCCATTTGTTTGTGATCTGTTTTGTTTTTATAGGACAATGTTTGTTGTATAGTCTAAGTAATTTGTTAAGAAAAATGTCTGTCCAGTCATCAATACCATTGGCCTTGGAGAATTCTGTAGGCCAGTCAACAGTCTCTAGGTCAGCTGTGAACTTCCTTACTGAGGCCTCGTCATGGAGTCTAAATGAGACTTTGTTGTATTCAAGTGGTGGTTTACTAATGTTTGTCAGGAGGAAGGTAGGGTAGTGGTCTGTAGTGCTATCTGTGATTATCCCTGATTTAAGGGGGGCTAGTATATTGGTCCATATGTGGTCTATTATGGTTGCACTTGTCTCAGTGAGCCTGGTTGGTTTAGTTATTGTTGGTATGAGAAGTGTGTTGTTCATATTGTTGATGAAGTCAGTTACAGGCTGATCATCTAGTAAGCCAAGGGTGATGTTGAAGTCTCCAGCTAAGAGAAGGTGGTGCTTATTCATTTGTCTGTTTGTTATTAGTGACTTTAATTTCTCACTGAAATTTGGGATGTTTGTGTGAGGTATCCGGTAAATGGCACCGATTGTTATAGGCGTCTTAAGGTTTTTTTACAGTAAAATTAGCAATAATGTATTCCCCATATTCATCACTAAAGCAAGTGGTGCTAAGACAAGATAATTGGTTAGAGTAATAGATTGCAATACCACCCCCAACTTGGTTTGGTCTGCAGTTGTGAATTGCTGTGTATCCTGGTAGAGGGTAGATATCTATTGTGTCCTGCTTAAGCCAGGTCTCAGTAAGAATAATGCAGGAGAAGGGTGTCTTTAGTGATTCAAGGAGTGCTAGGAGGTCATCATAGTGTTTGCTTAAGGATCTGATGTTGTAGTTAAGTACTGATAGACTTTTAGCATTGTTTAGGATAGTGCTGGCTTGTGATGCTGTGTAATAAAGGCAGTTACTTTCCAATAGGTTTTGATTGGGTGTCAGATTATGGAGGTTTAGATCAGGGTCAACGTGATCAATTATCTTCTAGGTTTAAATTATGGTTATTTATATCCTGAGTTATGTGTTGAGTTCTAGTACTGATATCTGTAGTGGTAGGAAGTTTGGACAAGTATATAGCTAGAGTATTTTGGTCATTTAGAGTATAGTCACTACTACACATAATGAAGTTGATGTTGTCTATGTGTTGTGCTGGAATGAACTAAAGTACAACTAGGTATAAACTAGTAATATAAAAATACAAATTAAAAATAGAACAAGACTCACTTGTAATTGCACTAAGGTCTAATAATGACTTTTGTGGAGTCTATGTTTTGAGCTAGAATGAGCTATAGTACAATAGGTTTAATCTAATAATATAAAAATACAAATTAAAAATAGCACTAGTCTCTCACTAGTAATTGCACTATGGTCTAATATAGTGAATTTGGTATTGACTATGTATTGAGTTAGAATGAGCTATGGTACAACTGAATTTAATCTAATAATATAAAAATACAAATTAAAAATAGCACCCGTCTCTCACTAGTAATTGCACTATGGTCTAATATAGTGAATTTGGTATTGACTATGTATTGAGCTAGAAAGAGCTATAGTATAACTAGGTTTAGTCTAATAATATAAAAATACAAATTACAAATAGCACCAGTCTCTCACTAGTAATTGCACTATGGTCTAGTATAGTGAATTTGGTATACCTGGAGTTTACCTGGAGAGAGTTTCGGGGGTCAACGCCCCCGCGGCCCGGTCTGTGACCAGGCCTCCTGGTGGATCAGCGCCTGATCAACCAGGCTATTGCTGCTGGCTGCACGCAAACCAACGTACGAGCCACAGCCCGGCTGATCAGGAACTGACTTTAGGTGCTTGTCCAGTGCCAGCTTGAAGACTGCCAGGGGTCTGTTGGTAATCCCCCTTATGTGTGCTGGGAGGCAGTTGAACAGTCTCGGGCCCCTGACACTTATTGTATGGTCTCTTAACGTGCTAGTGACACCCCTGCTTTTCATTGGGGGGATGGTGCATCGTCTGCCAAGTCTTTTGCTTTCGTAGTGAGTGATTTTCGTGTGCAAGTTCGGTACTAGTCCCTCTAGGATTTTCCAGGTGTATATAATCATGTATCTCTCCCTCCTGCGTTCCAGGGAATACAGGTTTAGAAACCTCAAGCGCTCCCAGTAATTAAGGTGTTTTATCTCCGTTATGCGCGCCGTGAAAGTTCTCTGTACATTTTCTAGGTCAGCAATTTCACCTGCCTTGAAAGGTGCTGTTAGAGTGCAGCAATATTCCAGCCTAGATAGAACAAGTGACCTGAAGAGTGTCATCATGGGCTTGGCCTCCCTAGTTTTGAAGGTTCTCATTATCCATCCTGTCATTTTTCTAGCAGATGCGATTGATACAATGTTATGGTCTTTGAAGGTGAGATCCTCCGACATAATCACTCCCAGGTCTTTGACGTTGGTGTTTCGCTCTATTTTGTGGCCAGAATTTGTTTTGTACTCTGATGAAGATTTAATTTCCTCATGTTTACCATATCTGAGTAATTGAAATTTCTCATCGTTGAACTTCATATTGTTTTCTGCAGCCCACTGAAAGATTTGGTTGATGTCCGCCTGGAGCCTTGCAGTGTCTGCAATGGAAGACACTGTCATGCAGATTCGGGTGTCATCTGCAAAGGAAGACACGGTGCTGTGGCTGACATCCTTGTCTATGTCGGATATGAGGATGAGGAACAAGATGGGAGCTAGTACTGTGCCTTGTGGAACAGAGCTTTTCACCGTAGCTGCCTCGGACTTTACTCTGTTGACGACTACTCTCTGTGTTCTGTTAGTGAGGAAATTATAGATCCATCGACCGACTTTTCCTGTTATTCCTTTAGCGCGCATTTTGTGCGCTATTACGCCATGGTCACACTTGTCGAAGGCTTTTGCAAAGTCTGTATATATTACATCTGCATTCTTTTTGTCTTCTAGTGCATTTAGGACCTTGTCGTAGTGATCCAGTAGTTGAGACAGACAGGAGCGACCTGTTCTAAACCCATGTTGCCCTGGGTTGTGTAACTGATGGGTTTCTAGATGGGTGGTGATCTTGCTTCTTAGGACCCTTTCAAAGATTTTTATGATATGGGATGTTAGTGCTATTGGTCTGTAGTTCTTTGCTGTTGCTTTACTGCCCCCTTTGTGGAGTGGGGCTATGTCTGTTGTTTTTAGTAACTGAGGGACGACCCCCGTGTCCATGCTCCCTCTCCATAGGATGGAAAAGGCTCGTGATAGGGGCTTCTTGCAGTTCTTGATGAACACAGAGTTCCATGAGTCTGGCCCTGGGGCAGAGTGCATGGGCATGTCATTTATCGCCTGTTCGAAGTCATTTGGCGTCAGGATAACATCGGATAGGCTTGTGTTAATCAAATTTTGTGGCTCTCTCATAAAAAATTCATTTTGATCTTCGACTCTCAGTCTGGTTAGCGGCTTGCTAAGAACTGAGTCATATTGGGACTTGAGTAGCTCACTCATTTCCTTGCTGTCATCTGTGTAGGACCCATCTTGTTTAAGTAGGGGCCCAATACTGGACGTTGTTCTCAATTTTGATTTGGCATAGGAGAAGAAATACTTTGGGTTTCTTTCGATTTCATTTATGGCTTTTAGTTCTTCCCGCGATTCCTGACTCCTAAAGGATTCTTTTAGCTTAAGTTCGATGCTTGCTATTTCTCTGACCAGTGTCTCCCTGCGCATTTCAGATATATTGACCTCTTTTAGCCGCTCTGTTATTCTTTTCCGTCGCCTGTAAAGGGAGCGCCTGTCTCTTTCTATTTTACATCTACTCCTCCTTTTTCTTAGAGGAATAAGCCTTGTGCATACATCGAGTGCCACCGAGTTAATCTGTTCTAGGCATAAGTTTGGGTCTGTGTTGCTTAGTATATCTTCCCAGCTTATATCGGTTAGGACTTGGTTTACTTGGTCTCACTTTATGTTTTTGTTATTGAAGTTGAATTTGGTGAATGCTCCCTCGTGACTAGTCTCATTTTGTCGGTCTGGGGCTCCACGCATACATGTCTGAACCTCAATTATGTTGTGATCTGAGTATATTGTTTTTGATATGGTGACATTTCTTATCAGATCATCATTGTTAGTGAAGATGAGGTCTAGTGTATTCTCCAGTCTAGTAGGCTCTATTATTTGCTGGTTTAAATTGAATTTTGTGCAGAGATTTAAAAGCTCGTGTGAGCGTGAGTTTTCATCAGAGCTGCCTCCTGGTGTTATTACTGCAACAATATTATTTGCTATATTCCTCCATTTTAGGTGCCTTAAGTTGAAATCCCCCAGGAGCAAGATGTTGGGTGCAGGAGCTGGAAGATTTTCCAGACAGTGGTCAATTTTTAACAGCTGTTCCTGGAATTGCTGGGATGTTGCATCCGGAGGCTTGTAGACTACCACAATGACTAGGTTTTGGTTCTCGACCTTTACTGCTAAAACTTCCACTACGTCATTTGAGGCATTAAGCAGTTCTGTGCAAACAAGTGACTCTGCAATGTACAGGCCAACCCCCCCCTTTTGCCTGTTCACTCTGTCACATCTGTATAGGTTGTAACCTGGGATCCATATTTCGTTGTCCAAGTGATCCTTTATGTGGGTCTCAGTGAAAGCCGCGAAGATTGCCTTTGCCTCTGCAAGCAGTCCACGGATGAAAGGTATTTTGTTGTTTGTTGCTGGCTTTAGACCCTGTATATTTGCAAAGAAGAATGTTATCGGACTGGTGGTATTGTTGGTACTGGGGGGGGGATTTTTTTTCCGGCATTAGTATCTGTATCTGTTGGTTTGGAGTGGAGGCCATCGACTGTGGTTCCACTCCAGGAATGACTGGATTTGGTGTACGATTTCTGCCATTTCCTGCCAGTTTTTTTTCCTTCCTGGCACTAAAAAACCTCTCCCTCTTGAGTGGCTGTGGCTACCCAGGTTTTCCCATGGCCTGGATGTTTTGTATCTTTTTGTCCCCTTTAGATGGTATGCCTGGTATTGAGCTAGAATGACCTAGAGTAAAACTGTGATTAATCTAATAATATAATAAAGGCACAAGACTCTCAATTGTAATTGCACTAAGGTCTTATGTAAGTTGTTTACAAGAATTAGTGTATAATTAGATTTAAATTGACAGGATAAAATACAAAAATTATGGTAGCAAAAGAATAATAAAAAAAAATGATAAAAATAAAAATGGCAATGACTTGGTTATAATATGCTAGTAAGATGGTAGACAGGATAATATAAAAGTTGTAGTTGAAAATACTAGTTTAGAAAAGTATGGAATAAAAATGGTCAATAAAAGAAGTTTACAATAAGTTTGATCAATATAGTTTAAAGTAAAATTGGGCAATAATAGGGATTTAGAATAAAATTGGGCAATTGAGTATTTTTTAAAGTGAGGTAGAATTATTGAAGACAAGTTATGGTTAGTTTATAATAAAATAAGATGGAACAGTGATGTGGTAAGTTGTAAAAAAGGAGATAGATTCTGTAGATATTAAACACAATTAAGACTATAAGGTAGAATGGTCGTTGAATACAACAGTGACAATCAAAAGTAGTTGGGGTATTAGAATTTTAGGGGGGCACAAATTTATGACAATATAACACTAACGGTGGACTATGGGTATTATCTGCACTTTACTCTGATTCTGTTAGTCCAGCCTCACTTAGGAATGTTTTAAGGTCATGTTCTGTAGAGATGAAGTATCTCTTCCCAGTGGGCTGTTTCCTAACTGCGATTTTTCCATCCTTCACAAAGCACTGGTGGATTTTTTGGGCATAGCGTAATTTTCTTAGCTGATAAAGAAGGTTTTGTCTTGTTTTGGTAAGGCACTCATTGACATAAACATCAGTTTTCATAGAAATAGATGTTTTTAGTAGGTTGTTTCTTTGTAGGCTAGTTTGGAATTTTAACAGCACTGTTTTTTTACCTGCTTGGTAGCCCATCAGTTTGCAATCCTTTAGGTCGTCACTATGTATGTTAAGGTGAAGGTGGTCCTTGATAAGCTGTAGGGTGGTCTCCATGCAGGTCTCTTGGGTGACTGTGGCTGGGAGATGTTTGCTGTTAACTACAACAGCGTCAGTTAGCTGCTGTTGGTCATTATGGTCTTGGAAGTTGGTTATGACAGTGGCAAGTTGTTGGTCCACTCTTGATCTTTCCTCTGTAATGTTGGTAGTAAGTAGGGTGACTTGGTCTTTTAGTGTGTTGATGGTGTCTAGGGACTGGGTGTGGGTGTTGCTTTGTTGTTCTAGAGTGTCTAGTTTATGTTCTAGAGCAGTGATCTTGTTGAGGTAATCTGCATTGCTAGCCTTTAGTTCCTGCATTTCTTGAGTTAGTTTGGTGATCGTTTGGTTCTGAATCATAAGGAGTTTAGCTATTTCTGGGTCGGTGATCTTCTTGACATTAAATACTGGGAAGGAGTTATCTTGGACTGTAGCGGCAGTCATGTTTGTTGTTGTCTGTCGTGTGTTGTGGTGGTGCTGGTGGGTGATGAGGGTTGTGTCCTGGCTGGCAGTACCACAAGTTTTCCTCGTGTTGAAGGGGCTGAAAGGGCTGAAGGGGGCTGATACCCCCCTCCTGGAGAAAATTTCTCCACACTGGGGGGCGGCGAAGGTTCGCTGCAGGTGAACTATTCATCACTTAACATTAATTTAATTTTCTCACTCGCCACCACTGCTGCTTGTCTTTTCTGAACAGCTTTAGTCTGTGTGGTTTCTGGAGAATCACTAATTTTGTTTTCAACACTGTGTAATTCTAACGGCACTTGTTTATTTATTGTCCGCTTATTCACTACACCTTTGCTCAAAACATCAACTGTCCTGATGATTCCATTTGCATCAGGATATATGGTCACAATTTTTCCAAGTGGCCATTGAGACCTCGGACCATCATTGTCGATAATCTCTATGTCACCAGGTCTTAAGGACTTATGATTTTCAGGAACACCAGCTCCATAGAAGTGTTCTCTCAATGAGGTGAGATAGTCTTCTCGCCAAATTTTCTCCCAATGTTCAATCACTTTATTAAGGTGTTTGAATTTACTTCTGAGTTGCTCCGGTTCGAAGGACCAATTCTGTTGAAGATATTGGCCTTACCAGCTATGTTTAATTTATAAATATAAATATAGGAAACACTTAGCTGATAAATGACAGCAAATCGTCTACACAGCCACCCCTGCAGACGAGGTCTAGAAGCTGTCGAAACCATCTCAACATGGGCTGTCAAGAGATATAATTTGTAAATTATAAATTACCCCTAGGGGTGTTATGTCAGCATATTTCATACACTGGTGGCTGACGATGTACGTACTTGTTTGGACTCAAAAGTCCACACCTTACTGCCGACTATAGGTTGATTACAAACTCCTTGCGACTCAAGAACTGCGCAGTCCCCCGATCTACAAGAAATTCGTAACATACCTTGCTCTTGTAACATGAGCTATGGTGTTCTCAACACCTTCGACAGGTATCGGTGACTTGATAGAAGCTGAAGTGTCCTTGGATGTCCACGTCTTCCATTGTCTAGGAAATGCACACTGGTACACTATGTTCCACAAGATTTGTCTTTATTGTTCACAATGTATCACAAGAGAAGCTGATTACACTTCTCTTATGTTTATTGTGTTTGAGACACTTTGTTCACACTAACGCACAGATCAGTGTTCTTTGCTAGTTATCCTGACATCAGTGTCACTCTCCCAGAGTCAAAAGCAATCTGGCGATGCCACACCGCCCCAAGCCGTTGCTGCTCCTTGCACAAAGAAAAAGCTGACCTAGTACTTTTTGCTCCCTTGCCACTTCCTCGATGAAGCAAAGCAAAATGTTTAAATCTTGCTGTCTTAAGCATAGACAACAATGTCCACTATCTTTACCATGGTAATAAAGTGGGAGCAGGATTTTCCTTAATTGCCCTGCTAAGTAAGAGATGTACTGTCTCTTATAAAAATACACTTTGCAACACTGCTGCAAGGAGCAGAGGTCACTTGACTACGTCGCATAGCATCTGTGATCAATTACTCACTGTAGCAGTAAACAAGATGCTCACCCCTTCTGAGAGGGCTTGGCCCCTCAGGGCTGAAAGGGGCTGAAGGGGCTGAAAGGGCTGAAGGGGGCTGATACCCCCCTCCTGGAGAAAATTTCTCCACAAACGTAAATAATTTGTGAAAGATTGTTCTGTGTGACTAAGTTATCAATACAGCTTAAGGCATCATGTTTGGCTTCAAGACGAAGCTTTGGTTGTGATTTAAGAAGAGTTTTGGGGGGAAATGGAGGAATGGTAGTTTGGAATGGGGTAATATCCCATGGAGCAGGGAAATGTCTCTGTTGTCTAACTTGATATAGATCATGTAGCTGGTTCATGCGGAGGTCGGTTCCAGTTTTTTCGATCCATCTGGAAGGATGTTCACCAGTGCTGAAGAAAGTTTGGAGGGCTTCTGTGCAGGGGTTTGAATGGGCTAGCCTAAGCATATTGACCCCAATAAGGATATTTCTTTCAGTAACATGATCTCTAATGCTTGGAATATTAAGTTCTTTCCGCATATTTAAAATTTTGGCAGTACGAGGGCATCCTAGGATGATCCTCATTGCTTCGTTTTGCAGTTTTTCCAGCCCTCCAAGCTTCCAGTCAGACACGAGTGCAAGTAATGGCGCCGCATAATCAACCAATGATCTAATATAAGCAAGATACATCATTTTCACAATTTTAACATTAGTACCATACTGGGGTGAAACCCAGCCACAACTCTAAGTGCTCTCAGCCTTTCTTTGTATTGGCGACAAAGTCTAGTTACAACAGGTCCAAGTAGTGGAACCTCAAAGCCTAGATACCTGTATCTGCTTACATGTTCTAGAAGAGACCCATCATGCAACTGGATCTGACGAACTGTGCCTCTCTGCCGAGGAGGACGTCTGTTGAGTATCTTTGTTTTATCCCCTGAGATTATTAACCCCAGGTCCTGACACGAGGCTAGTACATGATTAAGAATGTTTTGGGTGTTGGAGAATCTGGTGGTGTGAATCATTATGTCATCAGCAAAACTAACCATATAATGATGGCATGTCATTAAGTGAAGCATTAATCAAAATGTTGAAAAGGGTGGGACTGAGCACACCTCCCTGTGGGGTTCCTAATTCAAAATCTTTAGTTACACTTCTATGTCCCTGGAACAACACAGACGACTTTCTGTTGGACAGGTAACCTTTAATCCAGCGGAGAAGCCATCCTCCAACATCCATTCTGGCAAGTTCACTAATGATTACATGTCGGTTGGCTACATCAAAAGCGGATTTAAGGTCAAGGAAGGTAGTGTATGAGCTGTCAGTGTGCAGAGTGAGAAAGGTGGTAATGCAATGATACACACTCCTTCCATGCATGAAGCCATGCAACCGGGGAGACAAGAATTGCTTAATTCTGTGCATAAGACGATTAAGAATCATCCTTTCGAATGTTTTACACAAGCAGCTAGTAAGGGATATTGGGCGAAATGAGTTTTGTTGATTGGGCTTCGGAATGGGAATAATGAGGCTATTGGTCCATGATTTAGGGAGCTTCCCAGTGACATAACTCATGTTATATAATTCAAGTAAAGGATTACCTGGTACTCGACACAGCAATCTGAGTATGTTGTAAGTAATACCATCCTCACCAGGCGACGTGGAGTTTCCCTTAGTTAGTGCTGCATCAAGTTCATAATTAGTGAAAGGAATGTTGCAGTCATCTGCCTTGCTGTGCATAAAGCAAACAAGTCTCTCCCTTGCATCATATTTGTCCATTAATTTCGCCTGTGTGGTACTGGGAAGACTGTCATAGCTAGATGTAGCAGCCTAAGCACTGACTAACTCATTCGCCCTATGCAAGGGATGAGGGTGCGCGATCTGCCCAGTTCTGTTACCCTTAATTCTATTTATGTCCCTCCATGCCCGGCTAAGTGGGGTGTGAGCATTGAGACCATTGACAAATTGTTCCCAGTCTGTTTGCCGCAGCTCTGTCATACGCTTTCTGGCAGCAGCAAGGGCAGTTTGGTCGAGGCTCAGCATTTCAGGGGTACGATGGTTTCTATAGGCTAGGCCTAGTCTGCGAGCAGTTTCAATGTTCGAAGTTTAGAATCATTGTTATAGGTATGGTTTTTATAAGACTTATGATTATTATGGAAGTCATTTGGATTTAGAGTAGTAGGAGGTTTCAGAAGCGGCTCTAAGAAGTTCTGAATACTGCTTACAAGGTCATTGTTAAAAGTCTCGACAGAGGTACACTCATAGGAATTATACCAGTCAGTCACATGTGCAGCAAAGTCATCATGTTGATCAGGGGAAACATTAAGACGTTTCCGTTTGAATATCCCACCAGGGAGGATAGTATTACCAATATCTAGAGAGGTTAGCTTTGGGAAATGATCAGACGCTATATCTGTTACAATGGAAGACTCACAGCTGGCAGAAGTAATGTTGAAGCCAAGACACAGATCAAGGACACCTCCATAGATATGTGTGGGTTCAAGGTCACCTACAATTTGCACATTATCATGACTGTTTAAGAGTGACAACAGTTGATTGCCATTACAATTACCAAACTGAGAGTTTCCAATGCTTTTGTGTTTTGCATTATAATCACCAATAATGAGAGAAAGTTCAGACTGAGCACAAGTTGGGAGCTCCAAGTAATTAAACTTATCAGCAGGAGCGTACAAGTTAAATATGTTGAGAGCAGAGTTCCCAATATAAATCCTAACACTGATACTGTAGCCCCTCTGTTTTTTATGTGCAAGAAGTTGATGGGGAAGTGATTTTTTAACATATAGAACACAAGAATTAGTAGATTTGAGATTATATGCAACAAATGATGGCAATTTAGGGGGTTGGGATTTTTCAGGGACTCTGCACTCTTGTAGACACACAATATCAATGGATTCAGTGGTTACTTTATGATGCAGGTCAGAAAATCTTTTCCTAAGTGACGCAATATTCCAACTTAAAATGGATAGTTTATACGAGTTTGGTTCCATTATAAAAGTCCAGGGATAGATTTCAATTTCTCAGCAAAATGAAAAAACTTACTAAATAACAAACAGACATAATCAATATCAATATCATCAGTATTATCCTTATCCATGAGTCTCCTAAGTGCACTTCCATTAGTGAGACCTCTTGGGAGTCTTTGTACACAGAGGTCACTGTGCTCTTTGTGAATGTATGGATCGTGACACTATCCCTCGCACTCACCTCTCCGCTTTTATTACACTCATCACTATCATCACATGTATCACTTCCCTCATCATTATGACCAGTGATACATACACCATTATCAACAACCGGGTCATCTCCACACTCAGTATCTATCAATACATTACACTCATCAGTTTGACTATCATGATGGTCTTCACTGCCCTTATCATCTTCACTGTGATTGTAAACACCACTATCAGATTCATCATTTTTGTAATTATTAACACCACTATATTCATCAGTTTGTTCATCATCACCACACTCATTTTCATAATGGCTGACAATCTGTGGGTTGATGTACTCATTTGCAACCTCTGTAAGTTTTTCCTCGTGGTGCTCAAGTTGTTGTTTCAAACACCATTGTTGCTTCTCCAGTACTGTTATGCGCAGTTGCATGTTGTGTACCACCCCAGCAAGACTAGCTTCATCTGGAGGTATGAAGTCCCGGTCAGCTGAGCCAGGTGGCTGACTGACAGCTGACTCAGCCAGACAGGTGGTGTCAACACCAGCAGCATTACTAGTGTTGATAGCAGACGTGATCGTGCTCTGTTGATGTACTCCCAGAGTGACTCACTCAACCATATTGTCTGATATCAGGCATGGGTCAGTATTCAGACATGAAGTATCTGGTAGGCCTACTGCCTCTTCATGGGGGGTGATGGGTGAGGCGGGAGCTCTGCGGCTGGCGATGTGAGCAGCTTTCGCTCTGCAGTCAGCATGAGCAGCTGTGACTCCTGGAGTATCACAATTGATACATTGTAATGCAACGGTCTGGTGTTTCTTGATCATATCATAGCACTGGTGAGAAGGATGGGCCTTGGCACACACTGCACACCAGTGTGACTTAGATGGGCATTTCCAAGCAATGTGACCCCAGCGCTGACACTTGTAGCATCTACGGTGAGGTGGTTTGTACAAAGCTATTTTGTAACTCCTGTTAAGCGCAGCACGAGAGTAGATATATGATGGTGGAGTCCCTTGGCCAATCCACTCAGCCAATATCAGATCATTTGGAAGTCGACGAGGGTTTGCAACTTGATCTGACAACAGGAATTTAGGATCCATGTACTTATTGACATTGTGGATAACAATAAGCACTTTAGGTGATCTTGGTGGGGCAGCTTGGAGTTGGATGTTAGCATATTTATGAGTAAGAAGTTTTTCTATGAATGTTGGGTCGTTAGTAACAAAAACGTAATTATCCTCGTCATGACGCAAGCGAATCCGAAGGTTTTCCTCTGGGTTGTCTAGTGAAGCTTCGTAAAACCATCTAAACTTGACCTCAAACTCAGTGTTAGCAGGGAAATCAAGCCTAACCGTTTTGCGATGGTTGTTGTTGCTCTCGTTGTTTCTTGCAGCAAGCCTCCTTTGAAATCCTCTTTCTTTTTTCAAAGCTCCCTTACTTCTAAAACGTACGAATTCGCCTTCACCATCATTTACTTCGTTCACATCCATAGGTCACTTCTAGTTCAGCTGCTTGAGGTGTAAGAGTTAGTCTGTTACTTTTGGGTCAGCGAAACCGCCTTTATTCCATAAGAGAGAAGGGACAAGGAAGGGATATTCACCTCGCTAGACACAGGCAATATGGGTGTAGTGGCCTGCGGGTCGCAGTGCGATTTTCAAGGTCATTCACTGGGCCCACAGTCATCTCGAGAGTTACCAACACTGTACTACTTGTTAATTACTCCAAACCCACAGCACTTAACACATCTAGCACACGTGTCTTGGAATGACAGACAAATTTTCACTACCTAAGAACTAATTCTCACAACACCGAAGGTACAGCCGGAACACTGTAGAACATTCACAAAGGCATTCTGGGACTCAACAGATGTAGCTGCAGTGTAACCTGGCCTTCACTGGCTGGCTTGGAGTGCTGTTTAGCCTGGATCAGCTAAACTTGCCCTTATCCCATATGTAGAAAATGGCGACTAGTTAAGGGATACCGGTGAATAGGAAAGTCGAGGAAGGGACATTCACCTCACTAGACACACGCAGTATGGATGTAAGTGGCATGCGGGTCTTATAGTGCCATTTTCAAGGTCACCCAGCAGGCCAGAGATTCCTCACTCATTTTAAGCCTACGTAGGTACTGATGGTAGCACAATGTCCTAAGTCAGTGTAATCCACTCGTGCAAATAGTTACAACAAATCTGCAGCACTTGCGGAACTCACATATTCGAGTACCAGCGGAGCAGCAAAATACACCTCTACACTGCACGTTGATAGAGGCGAACGGCTGAGTTTAAAGGCGGAGAGTTGGGGATACAGGAGAACAGCAGGGGTAACTGAGCACGCACATTCGCCTTTCTTCACATAGTCAATATGGGCGAAAGTCTCAGGCAGGTGATGCAGTGCCTCGCTCAAGGTCACTGACTGAGGCAGACTTCTCAAGAGTTACCAAACACTGCAATACTCGTACAAATAGTTACTCACTCCAAACTTGCAGAACTTCTAGCACACGTGTCTTGGAATGAAAGACGAATTTTCAGTGTGTGGACACCTGGGTTACCAACTCACGTAGGACTGCACACTCGTCGTTATTCCTCAGGTTGATAAAGGGATGAGTTGTGAGCATTTTCAGAGGCACGAGTAGCAGTGGACTAGCAAAATTCACCTCTACACTGTATGTTGATAGAGGCGAAAGGCTGAGGTCAAATGAAAGGCAGAGGGGAAGCAGAGGCCTGTGAGGGCCTTTTCAAAAGGAAAACTATTTCCAGTGTTTCACTAGGTATACCCCTAGTCACAACTCGCACATAAGAGTTCTCACAACACTGAAGCTGTCTTCCAACAGTAGGAGTTTTAATGATGACTTATCAGTCGGGAGAAATGGGTAGGCCTGCGAATTTGTAGGTCCAGATCCCCCCCAGCACACGTCTACTCCCCTCAGCCACTCAGCCGAGACTGATATAGGGAGAGGTAGAGGTATCGGGAAGATGGAGGGAATATTTTGAGGAATTGTTAAATGTTGATGAAGATAGAGAAGCTGTGATTTTCATGTATAGGGCAAGGAGGAATAACATCTTGTAGGAGCGAGGAAGAGCAAGTTGTAAGTGTGGGGGAAGTTCATGAGGCAATAGGTAAAATGAAAGGGGGTAAGGCAGCTGGGATTGATGGGATAAAGATAGAAATGTTAAAAGCAGGTGGGGATATAGTTTTGGAGTGGTTGGTGCTATTATTTAATAAATGTATGGAAGAGGGTAAGGTACCTAGGGATTGGCAGAGAGCATGCATAGTTCCTTTGTATAAAGGCAAAGGGGACAAAAGAGAGTGCAAAAATTATAGGGGGGATAAGTTTGTTGAGTATACCTGGTAAAGTGTATGGTAGAGTTATTATTGAAAGAATTAAGAGTAAGACGGAGAATAGGATAGCAGATGAACAAGGAGGCTTTAGGAAAGGTAGGGGGGGGGGTGTGGACCAGGTGTTTACAGTGAAACGTATAGGTGAACAGATTTTAGATAAGGCTAAAGAGGTTTTTGTGGCATTTATGGATTTGGAAAAGGCGTATGACAGGGTGGATAGGGGGCAATGTGGCAGATGTTGCAAGTGTATGGTATACAAGGTAGGTTACTGAAAGCAGTGAAGAGTTTTTATGAGGATAGTGAGGCTCAAGTTAGAGTATGTAGGAAAGAGGGAGATTATTTCCCAGTAAAAGTAGGCCTTAGACAAGGATGTGTGATGTCACTGTGGTTGTTTAATATATTTGTAGATGGGTTGTAAGAGAAGTGAATGCGAGAGTTTTGGCAAGAGGTGTGGAGCTAAAAGATAAAGAATCACACATAAAGTGGGAGTTGTCACAGTTGCTTTTTGCTGATGACACTGTGCTCTTGGGAGATTCTGAAGAGAAGTTGCAGAGGTTGGTGGATGAATTTTGTAGGATATGTAAATAAAGAAAATTGAAAGTGAATACAGGAAAGAGTAAGATTATGAGGATAAAAAAATTAGGTGATGAAAGATTGGATATCAGATTGGAGGGAGAGAGTATGGAGGAGGTGAATGTATTCAGATATTTGGGAGTGGATGTGTCAGCAGATGGGTCTGTGAAAGATGAGGTGAATCATAGAACTGATGAGGGGAAAAGGTTGAGCGGTGCACTTAGGAGTCTGTGGAGTCAAAGAACTTTGCCCTTTGAGACAAAGAGGGGAATGTATGAGAGTATAGTTTTACCAACACTCTTATATGGGTGTGAAGCATGGGTGATGAATGTTGCAGCGAGGAGAAGGCTGGAGGCAGTGGAGATGTCATGTCTGAGGGCAAAGTGTGGTGTGAATATAATGCACAGAATTCGTGGTTTGGAAATTAGGAGGAGGTGCAGGATTGCCAAAACTGTTGTCCATAGGGCTGAGGAAGGGTTGTTGAGGTGGTTTGGACATGTAGAGAGAATGGAGCAAAACAGAATGACTTTAAGAGTGTATCAGTCTGTAGTAGAAAGAAGGCGGGGTAGGGGTCGGCCTTGGAAAGGTTGGAGGGAGGGGGTAAAGGAGGTTTTGTGTGCATGGGTCTTGGATTTCCAGCAAGCATGCGTGAGTGTATTTGATAGGAGTGAATGGAGACAAATGGTTTTTAATACTTGACATGCTTGTATAGTGTGAGCAAAGTAACACTTATGAAGGGGTTCTGGGAAACCGGCAATGCCAGACTTGATTCCTGGAGATTGGAGGTACAGCGTCTACACTCTGAAGGAGGGGAGTTAATGTTGCAGTTTTATAAACTGTAGTGTAAAGCACCCCTCTGGCAAGACAGTGATGGAGTGAATGATGATGAAAGTTTTTCTTTTTTGGGCCACCCTGCCTTGGTGGGAATCGGCAAATGTGTTAATTATAAAAAAAAAAAAATGCCCTCAGGCACAACATCTCCATTTCCTCCAACCTCTTCCTTGCTGTAATATTCACCATTCATGCTTTACACCCATATAAGATGACCATCCACCTGTTCAATGCCTTCTTGAAGACAGCCAGGGGTCTATTAGCAATCCCTTTTATCTATGTTGAGAGGCAGTTGAACAATCTTGGGCCCCTGACACTCACAGTGCTGTCTCTTATCATGCTAGTGGTGCCTTTGTTTTTCATTGGGGGGATGTTGCACCATCTGCCGAGTCTTTTGCTTTCATGGGAAGTGATTTTCTTGTGCAAGTTTGTACTAATCCTTCCAAGATTTTCCAAATGTATATAATCATGTATCTCTCCTACCTGCATTCCAGGAAGTACAGATTGAGGAACTTCAAGTGTTCCCAGAAATTAGTGTTTCATTGTGTGCCGTGAATGTTCTCTGTACATTTTCTAGGTCAGCAATTTCACCTGCCTTTGAAGGTGCTGTTAGTGTGCAGCAGTATTATAGCTTAGATAGAACAAATGTCCACAAGAGTATCATCAGGGTCTTGGCATCCCTAGTTTTGAAGGCTCTCATTATCCATCCTGTCATTTTTCAAGCAGATACAATTTTGTGGGCTTTGAAAGTGAGATCCTCTGACATTATCACTAACAGGTCTTTTACATTAGTTTTTTACTCTATTGTGTTGTTGGAATTTGCTGTATTCTCCCATGTAGTTTAATTTCTTCATGTTTGCCATATCAGAGTACAGTGGAACCCCAGATTTCGTACTTAATCTGTTCCAGAAAATCATTCTAAATATGAAATGTACAAAAACTGAAGTAATATTTCCCATAAGAAATAATGTAAATCCAATTAAACCATTCCAGACACCCAAAAATATTCACAAAAATTTTTTTTTTTTAAGGAATATCTATAGTTATACATACAGAAAACATTGAGAAATAAATATAAAGCACTAATTTTAATGATAAACATTACATACCTTTATTGAAGACTCTTGTTGGTGTATGGAAAAAGGCAAGAAGGGGAGAGTGAGAAGAGTTTATTGTTGGAAAGGAGACTCCCCCATCCGTATGGACTTCAGGTATCAAAGCCTTGTTTGGGGTTACTTCCTTTCTTTGTCTTTTACTGGCACTGGACCCCTGTCACACTAAAAATCTGTCTGGAGAGCTCTGTTTCTGGTGTCTCTTTAACCCTTTCAGGGTTGAGAGGCCCTCTCCAAAACTTGTTCTCAGGGTCGAAAATTTATCGGAAAAAAAATTATTTTTTCTTAGGAAATGATAGAGAATCTTTTCCCGATCATAATGACACCAAAAGTATGAAATTTGATGGAAAACTTAAGGAATTACACTCTCGCAAAGTTAGCGGTCTCGCCAATGTGTAAACAATCGGTGATTCTGCCCACTTTGAGCCCTACTTTTGGCCAATTCCTGTGTACTAGTCGACAAAAATCATATTTATTTCGCTTGAACTCCATTTTTTCTATTGAATGAGTACAAGAAACCACCCATTTTCCAATTTCAACTATCCAATAAAGTGGTTAGAAATTGGCAATTTTGCCAATTTTGCCAATTTCACACAAATTTCAGAAGATGCCAATTTCCAAATAGGGTCCAGAATAAACAAGACATTCCTGGCACTAAAATAAGTACTCTGTTCATTAGTCATGTCCCCAGGCCCCTCGACAAGTGTGACCATGGCGTAATAGCGCACAAAATGCGTGCTAAAGGGATAACAGGAAAAGTCGGTCGATGGATCTATAATTTCCTCACTAACAGAACACAGAGAGTAGTCGTCAACAGAGTAAAGTCCGAGGCAGCTACGGTGAAAAGCTCTGTTCCACAAGGCACAGTACTCGCTCCCATCTTGTTCCTCATCCTCATATCCGACATAGACAAGGATGTCAGCCACAGCACCGTGTCTTCCTTTGCAGATGACACCCGAATCTGCATGACAGTGTCTTCCGTTGCAGACACTGCAAGGCTCCAGGCGGACATCAACCGAATCTTTCAGTGGGCTGCAGAAAACAATATGAAGTTCAACGATGAGAAATTTCAATTACTCAGATATGGTAAACACGAGGAAATTAAATCTTCATCAGAGTACAAAACAAATTTTGGCCACAAAATAGAGCGAAACACCAACGTCAAAGACCTGGGAGTGATCATGTCGGAGGATCTCACCTTCAAGGACCATAACATTGTATCAATCGCATCTGCTAGAAAAATGACAGGATGGATAATGAGAACCTTCAAAACTAGGGAGGCCAAGCCCATGATGACACTCTTCAGGTCACTTGTTCTATCTAGGCTGGAATATTGCTGCACACTAACAGCACCTTTCAAGGCAGGTGAAATTGCTGACCTAGAAAATGTACAGAGAACCTTCACGGTGCGCATAACGGAGATAAAACACCTCAATTACTGGGAGCGCTTGAGGTTCCTGAACCTGTATTCCCTGGAACGCAGGCGGGAGATATACATGATTATATACACCTGGAAAATCCTAGAGGGACTAGTACCGAACTTGCACACGAAAATCACTCACTACGAAAGCAAAAGACTTGGCAGACGATGCAACATCCCCCCAATGAAAAGCAGGGGTGTCACTAGCACGTTAAGAGACCATACAATAAGTGTCAGGGGCCCTAGACTGTTCAACTGCCTCCCAGCATACATAAGGGGATTACCAACAGACCCATGGCAGTCTTCAAGCTGGCACTGGACAAGCACCTAAAGTCGGTTCCTGACCAGCCGGGCTGTGGCTCGTACGTTGGTTTGCGTGCAGCCAGCAGCAACAGCTTGGTTGATCAGGCTCTGATCCACCAGGAGGCCTGGTCACAGACCGGGCCGCGGGGGCGTTGACCCCCGGAACTCTCTCCAGGTAAACTCCAAGTTATATTTCTTTGGCTTTCCACTTCGAATTTTTATTCTTACAAAAATAGATTTACTGTTATGCAGACTATTGCATTAGTGTAGAAATGGTATAAATAATATCAGCGGACTTGTGAAAGAATATTAGACTCACCAGTTGACGTGTATTGGATGCTTGGCATGATTTGTTTACTTTTGAACTTTGGTAAAAATCGAACATTTCTTCTACTTTGAGCTCAATTTCAAGGTACTTTTCATTGTAAAACCAGTCAAAATCATCTCAATTTCTGTAATATGTCTGCTGTATAGTCCTTGTGGCTTAGCGCTTCTTTTTGATTATAATAATAATAATAATCTGTAACATGTCTTCCATTCTATAAAATGAGACCAGGAAAACTAGAATACAACAATAAATACTATAAAAAAATAAAGTGCAAAGTCACTTTTAATCGTAAAACACGGTGAAAGTTTTTTTTTCTCTACGCACTGTGTGCTGCAGGATTTTTTTTATAGTGTGCACACTGACCACATAGACCCATTCTTTCATATGTAGGCCTACCAGCTTTCTCTTGCTAGATTTAAAGGTGCTAGAATTTAGGCATACTAGTATATCAATAACCCTGGTGCGTGAACATGAAGGTGAAGGTGGTGAATATGAAGGGGAAGTAAGAATGACTGGAAAATGATTTCTGTCATGTAAATCAGGGAGAACAGACCAGGTGAAGTCTAGTACAGCAGAGGAAGAGCAGACTGAGAGATTGATGCAAGAGAGAGTATGAGTATAAGGATCAAAATGGGTGTGAGTTCCTGTTCAGTGGTCCCTCGACATTCGATACTAATCCGTTCCTGAGAGCTATCAAATGTCGAATTAATTTTCCCCATAAGAAATACTAATGGAAATCAAATTAATCCGTGCAAGACACCCAAAAGTATGAAAAAAAAAATTCCACGTGAAATATTAAGTTTAATGCAATAGAATAATTACAATAACAACAATAGCAATAGATTAATAACAATAGAATAATTGACACTTACCTTTAATGAAGATCTGGTGATGATTGATGGGATGGGAGGAGGGGAGAGTGTAGATGGTGTTAGTGTTTAGAAGGGGAATCCCCTTCCATTAGAACTTGAAGTAGCAAGTCCTTTTCCAGGGTTACTTCCCTTCTTTTAATGCCACTAGGACCAGCTTGAGAGTTACTGGACTTGTGTCGCACAACATATCTGTCCATTGAGACCTGTACCTCTCGTTCCTTTATGACTTTCCTAAGGTGGTTCACAACATTGTCAGTGTACAGGTTGCCAACACGGCTTGCAGTAACTGTGTCAGGGTGATTGTCATCAAAAAAGGTTTGCACTTTAAGCCACATTGCACACATTTCCTTAATCTTTGAAGTAGGCAACTTCTTCAATTTCTCTCTCCCCTCCTCCGAAGCAGTTTCCTCAGGTCTGGCCTCTTGCTGTTGAAGATGATCTAGCAGCTCATCAGTGGTTAATTCATCATTGTCCTCCTCCACCAACTCTTCCACATCCTCCCCACTAACCTCCAACCCCATGGACTTCCCCAATGCGACAATGGATTCCTCAACTGGCATAGGATGCTCAGGGTTACCCTCAAACCCTTCAAAATCCTTTTTGTCTACACATTCTGGCCACATTTTTTTTCCAAGCAGAGTTCAAGGTCCTCTTAGTCACTTCCTCTCAAGCCTTACCTATAAGGTTTATACAATTGAGGATATTAAAGTGATCCTTCCAAAACTCTTTTAGAGTCAGTTGAGTTTCTGTGGTCATTACTAAGCACTTTTGAAACAGTTTCTTGAAGTTGGAAATGACCTGCTGGTCCATGGGCTGCAGGAGAGGAGTGGTATTAGGAGGCAAAAACTTGACCTTAATGAAGCTCATGTCCCCTGAAAGTCGCTCTGCCAAGTCTGTAGGATGACCAGGGGCATTGTCTAACACCAGGAGGCACTTAAGGTCTAATTTCTTTTCAGTTAGGTAATTTTTCACATTGGGGGCAAATGCATGGTGTAACCAGTCATAGAAAAAGTCCCTAGTGACCCATGCCTTACTGTTTGCCCTCCACAGCACACAAATTAGCCTTGAGGATATTCTTTTGCCTGAACGCTCTGGGAGTTTCTGAGTGATACACCTATAAAGGCTTCACTTTGCAATCACCACTAGCATTGGCACACATCAGAAGAGTAAGCCTGTCTTTCATAGGCTTATGTCTTGGGAGTGCCTTTTCCTTCTGAGTAATGTAGGTCCTGCTTGGCACTTTCTTCCAAAACAGGCCTGTTTCATCACTAACACTTGTTCAGGTTTCAATCCTTCAGCCTCTATGTACTCCTTGAATTCCTGCACATATTTTTCAGCCGCTTTGTGGTCCGAACTGGCAGCCTCACCATGCCTAATCACACTATGTATACCACTACGATTCTTAAATCTTTCAAACCAACCTTTGCTGGCCTTAAATTCACTCACATCACCACTAGTTGCAAGCAATTTCTTTACCAAATCATCATGCAACTGCCTAGCCTTTTCACAAGTGATTGCTTGAGAGATGCTATCTCCTGCTATCTGTGGCCCGGTGGCCTGGTGGTTAAAGCTCCCGCTTCACACACGGAGGGCCCGGGTTCGATTCCCGGCGGGTGGAAACATTTCGACACGTTTCCTTACACCTGTTGTCCTGTTCACCTAGCAGCAAATAGGTACCTGGGTGTTAGTCGACTGGTGTGGGTCGCATCCTGGGGGACAAGATTAAGGACCCCAATGGAAATAAGTTAGACAGTCCTCGATGACGCACTGACTTTCTTGGGTTATCCTGGGTGGCTAACCCTCCGGGGTTAAAAATCCGAACGAAATCTTATCTTATCTTATCTTATCCACACCAATAACAGTCTCTCAACATCTTCTAACACTGGCGATCTCTCTTTCGAAAACGAAGTTGCGCTTTTTGCATCAACAGCTTCCTTGATTGCCGTTTTCCTGCTCACTATAGTAGAGATGGTTGATTTGGGTTTACTATACAACCTGGCAAGCTCCGACACATGCACTCCACTTTCGTAATTTGCAATTAACTCTTTCTTCATTTCAATAATCATTAGGGCTATTTTTCTCGAAGGCTTGGCACTAGAAGCTTTCTTGGGGCCCATGGTTACTTATTTTGCAGAAACAAGCACCAAAAACAGTGATAATATGGAATGTACCGAATGTATCCTTAGATGTGCGCACACTGGTTGGCTTGTAAACACTGGCACACATGGGGCAGTTCATGAACGGCCACACGCGGACACGTCTCGTATGAATTGTATCGAATGTCGGGTTTTCTATCGAATGTCGAGGCAAAATTTTTGCATTAAAATGCATCGAATGTCGGATTTGTCGAATGTCGATACCATCGAATGTCGGGGGTCCACTGTATTTTAAACATGGAGGGGGTGGGAAGCATCAAAAGCCTCTAACTGAATGCCATGGGAATCAAAGTGAGACCCCCCCAGAGGAAATGATGAGCATTAAAATCGCCAAGTAACAGAAGTGGTGGCAGTAATGACGAAACAAGAAAGGCAATATCTGGGATAGATAATGCCCGAGGAGAGAAATACAAAGAACAGAATGTATACCATCTATGCAAGTGGATACGGGCTGCTGTGTAATGCAGCAAAGTACGAATACAATAAATTATAGCCTTAGATGGGATAGATAACAGCAGAGTGTAATTTTGGTTCTTGTAAGCAAATACCAACAGGGGAAAACTGGAAGAGCAACATCTGAAGCTCGCCCCAATTACCCCTGAGGCCGCGTATATTTCACTGTAAATAGGCTATGATTGGCAACGATAAAGATACCAGAAATCCGCAGGTAAGGGTACCAATGGACTAGAGGGGTTAGAAAAGTCCACATGCAGGGGCAGCAGAAAACGTTCAAGCAGCGAAGGAACAGTGTGCCGCGAAGAAAGGGGCTGCGCAGATGGAGGAAAGGAAAGAGAAGGAACAGAGGGTGGATCAGTGTCCATTGATGGTTTGGTCTCTGCAATATATTCAGATTGCTTCAAGTGTTTCGGAATTCAAAGACGTCATATGGGAGACAATATTGGAGATAGAAGTAGGAGGATTACCTGGAGCTTACCTGGAGAGAGTTCCGGGGATCAACGCCCCCGCGGCCCGGTCTGTGACCAGGCCTCCTGGTGGATCAGAGCCTGATCAACCAGGCTGTTGCTGCTGGCTGCACGCAAACCAACGTACGAGCCACAGCCCGGCTGGTCAGGAACCGACTTTAGGTGCTTGTCCAGTGCCAGCTTGAAGACTGCCAGGGGTCTGTTGGTAATCCCCCTTATGTATGCTGGGAGGCAGTTGAACAGTCTCGGGTCCCTGACACTTATTGTATGGTCTCTTAACGTGCTGGTGACACCCCTGCTTTTCACTGGGGGGATGTTGCATCGTCTGCCAAGTCTTTTGCTTTCGTAGTGAGTGATTTTCGTGTGCAAGTTCGGTACTAGTCCCTCTAGGATTTTCCAGGTGTATATAATCATGTATCTCTCCCGCCTGCGTTCCAGGGAATACAGTTTTAGGAACCTCAAGCGCTCCCAGTAATTGAGGTGTTTTATCTCCGTTATGTGCGCCATGAAGGTTCTCTGTACATTTTCTAGGTCAGCAATTTCACCTGCCCTGAAAGGTGCTGTTAGTGTGTAGCAATATTCCAGCCTAGATAGAACAAGTGACCTGAAGAGTGTCATCATGGGCTTGGCCTCCCTAGTTTTGAAGGTTCTCATTATCCATCCTGTCATTTTTCTAGCAGATGTGATTGATACAATGTTATGGTCCTTGAAGGCGAGATCCTCCGACATGATCACTCCCAGGTCTTTGACGTTGGTGTTTCACTCTATTTTGTGGCCAGAATTTGTTTTGTACTCTGATGAAGATTTAATTTCCTCGTGTTTACCATATCTGAGTAATTGAAATTTCTCATCGTTGAACTTCATATTGTTTTCTGCAGCCCACTGAAAGATTCGGTTGATGTCCGCCTGGAGTAAAGATTGGAACTGTAATGGACTGTACCAAGGTAGGGGGTGGCAAAAGGGTGTAGGGAACTGGAGATGAAGTGTGGGAGGGGACAGAAGAGGCAGAAACCTGGGAGGTGGCAGAAGAGGAAGAAACTTGGGAGGGGACAGAGGAGGAAGACACAGTATGAGGAGGAGGGTGAACATCCACACTTGTAACAGAGCCAGTGAGTGGGGAAGAACCAGGTACAGAGACAGGGAAGGTAAAATAAAGAGGTGAAATAAGGGAAGGAGGGGTTAAAGGAGATTTTTTGGACCTCTGAGAAGTAGAGGGACGATTGGGAGGTGTCGTCGTACGAGGTCTTGTCGATAACGGGGTTTGTGAGGGAGAACACGAAGTGAGAACAGACTGAGGTGTTGAGGTAGGGATGTCTGAGCCCAGGACAGCAAAAGAATTAGATACAGGAGTGACTATGGGAGGGGTAACCACAGAGGAGGCTGCAGAAGATGGGACCCCAGAAGTGGGGGGACGTTTTGAAACATGAGAATAAGAAACATGGGGTAGTCTCCCTTGGAGTTGCAGATGAGAAACTGCCATAGCATAAGGGAGATCTTCTGCCTCTTTGAGGTAACGGATTTCCCACTCATTTAAGTAGACCTGACAACAGCGAGAGTACAAAGGGTGAGCCTCATGACAATTAAGGCAAGAAGGAGGTCGATTGCAAGACATATTAGAATGGCCATCGGCACCACAGACTGGGCATTCGGCTATAGATCTGCAATATTTCACTGGATGGCCAAATCACCAGCAATTTCTACACTGTTACGGTTTAAGGATCACCTTTCGAACTTGTAACCGATGTCCTGCTACTTAAACTGAGGATGGGAGTTCACAGCTGTCGAAAGTTAAACTAGCCACATTGCGAGGGTATCGTCTCTGCCTGCGGGCAGGAAGGACATAAGTGTCTACCTTGAGGATTGGGAGATCTTGGAGTTCCAGCTGTTCGAGACTGTCGTTGCCACATATCTGGAAATTCCGTTGGACTATGGTATGGGGCAGAATGACAGTACCACTACAAGAATTGAGGGAATGATGTTTTTCAATAGTGACAGGAATAGTATCGATATGTGAGAGAAGAGAAAGATCATGATCTTGGGTTGCATTCTGGACAGTGATGATGCACATACCACTCTTAAGAGCATGAAAGGAAATATCTCTACCAACATGGCATAGGAGTGCCTTGCCAATAATTTGGTCGGAGAGATAGGCAATAGAGGAAGTCTGTCGTAAAGTAAAGAATATAGTCCAATGTGCATTCTGAAACTGAGTGTGGAAAGGGAGTGCATGACGTGTCGATCTTTTCTGAGAAGAAAGAGAAGGTGGAGAAGTATCATCATCAGGTAATTGTCATTGGTGTTTAGGAGTGGGACCAGAGTTGGTCCGATGTGGAACGGGCTGGCAATTCGAAAATTGCCGCATCGTAGAGTGAGAGGCCGGAAGCGTAGTCAAAGGAGAGCGGAGGTCAGATAAATCGAAGGAGTCAGTCGAAACCCCAGTACATGAAGCGGGTGAGGAAACAGCACCAGCAAGAGGTACAGGGGCATTAAGAGTGTCCGAAGAGTGGTCAAAAGATGAAGCGGGGTCAGAACGAGGTGCGGTAACAAGAAGGGGCCCGGGGTTAGTTGGGTCATGGATTGGGTCCTCCATGGTTAGGTTACTTCTCTCTTTTTGTTTTTGATAAAAAAAAAGAAAAGAAAAAAAAAGAAGAAAAAATGGAGGAATGGGGAGGGATAGTTCCTGGGAGGAATGAAAGTGCCAGAAATCTCCCTCCACGCCCAAGAGGACCTCAGCACCACAAGTAGTGCAGGTGCAGCATGGAAACCGTGCCATATCCTACCCTTCACGCTAGTAAACCAGCAATCCGGGATAACGTCACATCTGCCGAGCTACCTCGGTGGACAAGAGAGAGGGCGGCCGCATATCCACCACAAAGCATACCTCCTTTGACTACCACCCCTGGAATCTGAAAGGCAGCCTCCAGAGATACACACGTCGCCCAAAAGACACCCAAAACCACCCCCTGGGAGACCGGAGAGGGATTGGGACATCCTCAGGCGATCCAGATTCCACGGCAACTACACCACCGCCAAGAACCTAAATGGAATGGGATGGACGCCAGTACCATTTCCCCTACCCAGGAACTAGCGTGCCTGTGGGAAAATTCCCACAGGAGTTAGCAGGGTGTACACTGGTGTTAGCAGGGTGTACACTGGTGTTAACAGGGTGTACACTGGTGTTAACAGGGTGTACACTGGTGTTAATAGGGTGTACACCGGTTTTAACAGAGTGTACACTGGCGTTAACAGGGTGTACACTGGCGTTAGCAGGGTGTACACTGGTGTTAGCAGGGTGTACACTGTTGTTAGGGTGTACATTGGCGTTAGTAGGATGTAAACTGACGTTAACAGAGTGTGTACTGGTGTTAACAGGGTGTACACTGGTGTTAACAGGGTGTACTCTGGTGTTAATAAGTGTACACTGGTGATAGCAGGGGGTACATTGGTGTTAAAAGGGTGTACACTGGTGTTAACAGATTGTATGCTGGTGGTAGCAGGGTATAAACTGGTGTTACCAGGGTGTACACTGGTCTTAACAGGGTGTTCACTTGTGTTAACAAGTTGTACACTTGTGTTAGCAGATTGTACACTGGTGTTAACAGGGTGTACACTGATGTTATCATAGTATAAACTGGTGTTAGCAGGGTGTACACTGGTGTTGAAAGGGTGTACACTTGTGTTAACAGGGTGTACACTGGTCTTAGGGTGTACATTGGTGTTAACAGGGTGTACACTGGTGTTAGCAGGGTGCACACTGGTGCTAACAGGATGTACACTCGTGTTAGGGTGTACATTGGCTATAGAAGGGTGAACACTGTCGTTAACAAGGTGTACACTGGTGTTAACAGGGTGTACACTGATGTTAACAGTGTGTACAATGGTGTTACCATAGTGTGCACTGGCACTAACAGAGTGTACATTGGTGTTGAAAGGGTGTACACTGGTGGTAAGGTGTACACTAGAGTTAGGACTGTGTAAACTGGTGTTAACAGGGTGTACACTGGTGTTAACAGGGTGTACACTTGTTAACAGGGTGTACTCTGTTGTTAACAGGGTGCACACTGGTCTTACCAGGGTGTACACTGACGTTAACAGCGTGTACACTGGTGTTAGAAGGGTGTACACTGGTCTTAAAACGGTGTACACTGGTGTTTGCAGGTTGTACACTGGTGTTAACAATGTGTACAATGGTGTTAGCAGGGTGAACACTTGTGTTAACAGGGTGTACACTGGTGTTAACAGGGTGTACATTGGTGTTAACATGGTGTACACTGCTGTTAACAGGGTGTATTCTCTTAACAGGGTGTGCACTGGTCTTACCAGGGTGTACACTGACGTTAACAGGGTGTATACTGGTGTTAGAAGGGTGCACACTTGTCTTAACAAGGTGTACACTGGTGTTTGCAGGTTGTACACTGGTGTTAACAGTGTGTACAATGGCAGCAGGGTGTACACTTGTGTTAACAGGGTGTACACTGTTGTTAAAAGGGTGTACATTGGTGTTAACAGGGTTTAAACTGGTGTTAACAGGGTTTGCACTGGTGTTAACAGGTGTGCACTGGTGTTAGCAGGGTGTACACTGGTGTTAGCAGGGTGTACACTGGTCTTAACAGGGTGTACACTGGTGTTAGCAGGGTGTACACTGTAGTTAACAGGGTGTACATTGGTGTTAACAGGGTGTAAACTGGTGTTAACA
Source organism: Cherax quadricarinatus (assembly GCF_038502225.1). NCBI lineage: Eukaryota > Metazoa > Arthropoda > Malacostraca > Decapoda > Parastacidae > Cherax > Cherax quadricarinatus. Next base: position 29,782 of record NW_027196744.1, read on the forward strand.
GGTGTGCACTGGTGTTATCAGGGTGTGTACTGGTGTTAACAGGGTGTACACTTGTGTTAACAGGTTGTACACTGGTGTTATCAGGGTGTACAATGGTGTTAGCAGGGTGTACACTATTGTTAACACGGTGTACACTGGTTTTAGCAGGGTGTACACTGGTGTTAGGGTGTACACTGATGTTAACAGGGTGTATGCTGATGTTAGCAGTGTGTACACTGGTGTTAACAGGGTGTATGCTGGTGTTAGCAGGGTGTACAATGGTGTTAACAGGGTGTACACTGGTGTTAGCAGGGTGTACACTGGTGTTAACAGGGTGTTCACTGGTGTTAGCAGGGTGTACACTGGTGCTAGAAGGGTGTAAACTGGTGTAAACAGGGTGTACACTGGTGTCAGCAGGGGTGTGATGTTAGCAGGGTGTACACTGGTGTCAGCAGGGGTGTGCTGTTAGCAGGGTGTACACTGGTGTCAGCAGGGGTGTGCTGTTAGCAGGGTGTACACTGGTGTTAAATGGGTGTACACTGGAGTTAGCAGGGTGTGCACTGGTGTTGACAGGGTGTACACTGGTGTTAACAGGGTGTACACTGGTCTTAACAGGGTGTACACTGGTCTTAGCAGGGTGTACACTGGTGTTAAAAGGGTGTACACTTGTGTTAGGGATGTGTACACAGGTGTTAGCAGGGTGTAAACTGGTGTTATCAGGGTGTTCACTGGTGTTAGCATGCTGTGCACTGGTCTTAACAGGGCGCATAGTGGCAACAAGGTGAACGCAGGTGTTACCAGGGTGTACACTGGTGTTAACAAGGTGTACACTGGTGTTAACACGGTGTACACTGGTGCTAGCAGGGTGTACACTGGTGCTAGCAGGGTGTACACTGGTGTTAGCAGGGTGTACACTGGTGTTAACAGGGTGTACACTTGTGTTTACAGGTTGTAAACTGCTGTTAACAGGGTGCACACTGGTGTGAACAGGGTGTACACTAGTGTAACGCGATGAACACTGGTGTTAACAGGGTGTACACTGGTGTTAACAGGGTGTACACTGGTGTTAACATGGTGTACATTGGTGTTACCAGGGTGTACACTGGTGTTAGTAGGGTGTACACTGTTGTTAACATGGTGTACATTGGTGTTACTAGGGGGTACACTGGTGTTAACAGGGTGTACACTGGTAGCAGGGTGTACACTGGTGTTAATGTGTACACTGGTCTTAACAGGGTATACACTGGTGTTACCAGGGTGTACACTGGAGTCAGCAGGATTTACACTGGAGTTAACACGGTGTACACTGGTGTTAGAAGGGAGTACACTGGTGTTAACAAGGTGTGCACTGGTGTTAACAGGGTTTAAACTGATGCTAACAGGGTGTACACTGGTGTTATCAGGGTGTACACTGGTGTTAGCAGGGTGTACACTTGTCTTAATAGGGTGTACACTGGTGTTAGCAGGGTGTACACTGGTGTTAACAGGGTATACACTGGTGTTAACAGGGTGTTCACTGGGGTTAACAGGGTGTGCACTTGCGTTAACAGGGAGTACACTGGTGTTAAGATGGTGTACACTGCAGTTAGCAGGGTGTACACTGTTGTTAGGAGGGTGTACACTGGAGTTAGCATGGTGTACACTGTTAGGGTGTACACTGGCGTTAGTAGGGTGTACACTGGCGTTAACAATGTGTGCATTGGTGTTAACAGGGTGTACCCTGGTGTTAACAGTTTGTATACTGGCGTTAGCAGGGTGTACACTGGTGTTAACAGGGTGTACACTGATGTTTTCAGGGTGTATATTGGTGTAAAAATGGTGTACACTGGTGTTAACAGGGTGTACACTGGTGTTAAAAGGGTGTACACTTGTGTTAACAAGGTGTACACTGGTGTTAGCAGGGTGTACACTGGTGATAACAGGGTGTACACTGGTGCTAACAGGGCGTACACTGGTATTAGCAGTGTGTAAACTTGTATTAGCAGGGTGTAAACTGGTGTTATCAGGGTGTACACTGGTGTTAGCAGTGTGTACACTGGTGTTAACAGGGTGTACACTTGTGTTAGCATGGCATACACTGGTATTAGCAGGGTATAAACTGGTGTTAGCAGGGTGTACACTGGTGTTAACAGGGTGTACACTTGTGTAAACAGGGTGTACACTGGTATTAGCAGGGTGTACACTGGTGTTAACTGGGCGTACACTGGCATTAGCAGGGTGTAAACTTGTATTAGCAGGGTGTAAACTGGTGTTATCAGGGTGTACACTGGTGTTAACAGGGAGTACACTTGTGTTAACTGGGTGTAGACTGGTATTAGCAGGTTGTAAACTGGTGTTAGCAGGGTGTACACTGGTGTTAACAGGGTGTATGCTGGTGGTAGCAGGGTATAAACTGGTGTTACCAGGGTGTACTCTGGTCTTAACAGTGTGTTCACTTTTGTTAACAAGGTGTACACTGGTGTTAACAGGGTGTACACTGATGTCATAGTATACACTGGTCTTAACAGGGTGTACACTGGTGTTAACAGGGTGTTCACTGGTGTTAGCAGGGTGTACACTGGTACACAAATAACCCGCACATAAAAGACAGAAGCTTACGACGACGTTTCGGTCCGACTTGGACCATTGACAAAGTCACACTAACAGAGGAGGAGCAGGACGGCTATATAAGCAGGAAGAGGTGGAGGTAGTAGTAGTGGTAGTAGTAGTAGTAGTAGTAGTACAAGAATTGTATATAATACCGACAGGATGAAATGACACATGCACAACACCCGGACATCCCCACCGTAGACGTTTCGCCATCCAGCCAGCCACTGGATGGCGAAACGTCCACAACAAAGACAACCAGACGCCGCACATGTGTCTAATTTCATCAGTAGATGTAGTAGAAGAAGAAGAGGTAGTAGTAGTGGTAGTGGTAGAAGTGGGAAATAAGGAAGACGAGCCAGTCAAATACAAAGGAAGGGGAGCACTGCAAGAGAGCTAGAAACCCACAGAGGGAGAGCAAGCGCACAGAGGTGCGTGAAAGGGGAAGTGGTGAAATAAAATAAAGAAGGAACAGAAACACGAGACAGGAGAGAGAAAGACAACCCAGAGGAGAAAAGGAGAGAGGAAAGGGGAAGAGGAAGAAGAAAAAGAAGAAGAAGAAAAAATGAGGATTCAGGTTAAGTCACGGGTGTTCTGAAGTTTGGAGCATTTTACAATGTAGTGGGAGAGGAAGGCATCTACAGAGACGAAGCCAGGGCTAAGGTTCATACAAGGAAAGTTGTGTATAAGAGAGGATTCAACTAAACGGCGACTGTTCGAGTTGGAAGTAGGGAAGACAGTTTTAGCAGAAGACCAGTCAATAGGATGGCTATGATCTCTGACGTGACAGAAAAGTGCATTGTTAGTGTCGGCAAGCCTAACACTATTTTTGTGCTCCTCCTCTGTTAGTGTGACTTTGTCAATGGTCCAAGTCGGACCGAAACGTCGTCGTAAGCTTCTGTCTTTTATGTGCGGGTTATTTGTGTATCGTTCCAGTCACGGTATTGTGCCTTTTTGTTATTTATTTGTGTACACTGGTGCTAGAAGGGTGTGCTGTTAGCAGGGTGTAGACTGGTGTTAAATGGGTGTACACTGGAGTTTGCAGGGTGTGCACTAGTGTTGACAGGGAGTACACTGGTGTTAACAGGGTGTACACAGGTCTTAACAGGGTGTACACTGGTGTTAAAAGGGTGTACACTGGTGTTAGGGATGTGTACACAGGTGTTAGCAGGGTGTAAACTGGTGTTATCAGGGTGTTCACTGGAGTTAGCATGCTGTGCACTGGTCTTAACATTGTGTATAGTGGCAACAAGGTGTACACAGGTGTTACCAGGGTGTACACTGGTGTTAGCAGGTTGTACACTGGTGTTAACAGGGTGTACACTGGTGTTAACAGGGTGTACACTGGTGTTAACATGGTGTTCACTGGTGTTAACAAGGTGTACACTGGTGTTAACAGGTTGTACACTCGTGTTAGCAGGGTGTACACTGGTCTTAACAGGGTGTACACTGGTGTTAACATGGTGTTCACTGGAGTTAACAGGGTGTACACTGGTGTTACCAGGATATACACTGGTGTTAACAGGGTGTAAACTCGTGTTAACAGGGTGTACACTGGTGTTTGCAGGGTGTACATTGGTGTTAACAGGGTGTACACTGGCGTTAGCAGGGTATACATTTGTCTTAATGGCATACACTGGTGTTAACAGGGTGTACACTGATGTTAGCAGGATTTACACTGGTGTTAATAGGGTGTACACTTGTGTTAGCAGGGAGCACACTGGTGTTAACAGAGTGTTCACTGGTGTTAACAGGGTGTACACTGGTGTTAATTGGATGTACACTCGTGTTAGCAGGGTGTACACTGGTCTTAACAGGGTGTACACTAGTGTTAACAGGGTGTACACTGGTCTTAACAGGGTGTACACTGATGTTACCATGTTGTACATTTTTGTTAACAGGGTGTTCACTGGTGTTAGCAGGGTGTACACGAGTTAGCAGAGTGTAAACTGGTGTTAGGAGGGTGTACACTGGTGTTAGCAGGGGTGTGCTGTTAGCAGGGTGAACACTGGTGTTAGCAGCGTGTACACTGGTGTTGTCAGGGTGTACACTGGTGTTAACAGGGGGTACACTTTTCTTAACAGGGTGTACACTGCTCTTAACAGGTTTACACTTGTGTTAAAAGGGTGTACCCTGGTGTTGGGGTGTACACTGGTGTTAACAGGGTGTACACTGGTGTTAAAGTGTACACTGGTGTTAGCAATGTGTACACTTGTGTTAACAGGGTGTTCACTGGTGTTAGCAGGGTGTACACTAGTGTTAGGGTGTACACTGATGTTAACAGGGTGTGTGCTGGTGTTAGCAGGGTGTACACTTGTGTTAGCAGGGTGTACACTGGTGTTAACAGGATGTACACTGGTGTTAACAGGGTTTTAGCATTGTGTGCAATGGTGTTAACAGGGTGTACACTGGTGGTAACAGGGTGTACATTTGTGTTAACAGGGTGTTCACTGGTTTTAGAAAGGTGTACACTGGCGTTAGCAGGGTGTACAATTGTCTTAATGGCATACACTGCTGTTAACAGGGTGTACACTGATGTTACTTGGATTTACACCGGTGTTAACAGGGTGTACACTGGTGTTAGCAGGGAGTACACTGGTGTTAACAGGGTGTGCACTGATGTTAACGGGGTGTACACTGGTGTTAGCAGGGTGTACACTGGTGTTAGCAAGGTGTACACTGGTGTTAGCAGGGTGTACACTGGTTTTAGTGTGAACACTGGTGTTAACAGGGTGTACGTTGCTATTATCAGGGTGTACACTGCTGTTAGCATTGTGTACTCTGTTGTTAACAGGGTGTACACTGGTCTTACCAGGGTGTACACTGACGTTAACAGGGCGTACACTGGTGTTAGAAGGGTGTTCACTGGTCTTAACAAGGTGTACACTGGTGTTTGCAGGTTGTACACTGGTGTTAACAGTGTGTAAAATGGCATTAGCAGGGTGTACACTGGTATTAACAGGGTGTACATTGGTGTTAACGAAGTGTAAACTTGTGTTAACAGGGTTTACACTTGTGTTAACAGGTGTACACTGGTGTTAGCTGGGTGTTCACTGCTGTTAGCAGTCTCTACACTGGTGTTTACAGGGTGCACACTGGTGTTAACATAGTGCACACTGATGTTTGCTGGGTGTACAGTTGTGTTAACAGGGTGTACAATGGTGTTGAAAGGGTGTACACTAGTGTTAAGAGGGTGTACAATGGTGTTAACAGGGTGTACACTGGTGTTAACAGGGTGTACTCTGTTGTCAACAGGGTGTACACTGGTCTTTCCATTGTGTAAACTGATGTTTACAGGGTGCGCACTGGTGTTAGAAGGGTGTACACTGGTCTTTACAAGGTGTACACTGGTTTTTGCAGGTTGTACAATGGTGTTAACAGTGTGTACAATGGTGTTAGGGTGTACACTCGTGTTAACAGTGTGTACACTTGGGTTAACAGGGTGTTCATTGGTGTTAACAGGTGTACACTGGTGTTAGCAGCGTGTACACCGGTGTTAGCAGGGTGTACACTGGTGTTAGCAGGGTGTACACTGGTGTGAACAGGGTGTACATTTGTGTAAACTGGGTGAACACTTGTGTTAACAGGGTGTACACTGGTGTTAGCATGGTGAACACAGCTGTTGACACGGTGTACACTTGTGTTAAGAGGGTGTACACTGGTGTTGTTAGGGTGTACACTGGTGTTAGCAGGGTGTACACTGGTCTTAACAGGGTGTACACTGGTGTTAGCAGGGTGTACGCTCGTGTTAACAGGGTGTGCACTGATGTTAACAGGGTGTACACATGTGTTAACAGGCTGCACACTGGTGTTAACAGGGTGTACACTGGTGTTAACATGATGTACACTGGTGTTATCTGGCTGTGCACGGTTGTTAGGAGGGTGTACACTGGCGTTAGTAGGGTGTTCACTGGCGTTAGTAGGGTGTGCATTGGTGTTAACAGGGTGTACACTGGTATTAACAAGGTGTTCACTGATGTTATCAGGGTGTACATTGGTGTTAAAAGGGTGTACACTGGTGTTAGCAGGGTGTATACTGGTGTTAACATGGTGTACACTTGTGTTAGCAGGGTGTACACTGGTGTTATCAGGGTGTACACTGGTGTTAGCAATGTGTACACTGGTGTTTACAGGGTGTACACTGGTTTTAGGAAAGTGTACACTGGCGTTAGTAGGGTGTACACTGGTGTTAACAGGGTGTTCACTGGCGTTAACAGGGTGTAGACTGGTATTAACAGGGTGTACACTCGTGTTAACAGGGTGTACACTGGTCTTAACAGGGTGTACAGTCTTAACAGGGTATACACTGGTGTTAACAGGGAGTACACTTGTGTTAGCAGGGTGTACACGGGTGTTAACAGGATGTTCACTGTTGTTAGCAGGGTGAACACTGGTGTTAGCAGGGTGTACACTGGTGTTAGCAGGGGTGCTATGTTAGCAGGGTATACACTGGTGTTAACTGGGTGTACATTGGTGTTAGGGTGTGCACTGGTGTTGACTGGGTGTACACTTGCCTTAACAGTGAGTACACTGGTCATAGGGTGTACACTGGTCTTAGGGTGTACACTGGTGTTAACAGGGTGTACACTGGTGTTAACAGGGTGTATACTGGTGTTAGGGTGTTCACTTGTCTTAACAGGGTGTACACTGGTGTTAAGGTGTACGCTGGTGTTAGCAGGGTGTAAAGTGGTGCTAGCAGGCTGTACACTGGCCTTAACAGAGTGTACACTGGTGTTAACAGGGTGTGCACTGGTGTTAACAGGGTGTTCACTGGTGTTAGCAGGGTGTACACTGGTGTTAACACGGTGTACACTGGTGTTAACAGGGTGTACTCTGGTGTTAGGGTGTACACTATTGTTAACAGGATGTACGCTGGTTTTAACAGGGTGTACAGTGGTATTAGGGTGTACACTGGTGTTAACAGGGTGTACACTGGCGGTAAAAGGGTGTACTCTGGTGTTAACAGGGTGTACAATGATGTTACCAGGGTGTACACTGGTGATAACAGGGTGTACACTGGTGTTAACAGGGTGTACATTGGTGTTAACATGGTGTACAATGATGTTAACAGGGTGTACACAGGTATTTGAAGGGTGTGCACTGGTGTTAGCAGGGTGTACACTAATTTAAGGAAGCTGTACACTAGCGTTTGCAGGGAGTTAACTGCCGTTAACAGGGTGTTCACTGGTGCTAACAGGGTGTACACTGGTGTTAACAGGGTGTACACTGGTGTTAACATTGTGTGCACTTGTGTTAGCAGGGTGTGCACTCTTGTTAGGAGGGTGTACACTGGCGTTAGTAGAGTGTACACTGGCGTTAACAGGGTGTGCATTGGTGTTAACAGGGTGTACACTTGTGTTAACAGGGTATACACTGGTGTTAACAGGGTGTACACTGGTGTTAACAGGGTGTACACTGGAGTTAGGAATGTGTACACTTGTGTTAACAGGGTGTGCACTGGTGTTAACCGGGTGTACACTGGTGTTTATGGTGTATACTGGTGTTTACAGGGTGTACACTTGTGTTAACAGGGTGTACACTGGTGTTAACAGGGTGTACACTGGTGTTAGGAATGTGTACACTGGTGTTAACAGGGTGTACACTGGTGTTAACCGGGTGTTCACTTTTGTTAACAGGGTGTACACAGGTGTTAGAATGGAGTGTGCTGGTGTTAACAGGGTGTATACTGGTGTTAACAGGGTGTTCATTGGCGTTAACAGGGTGTACACTGGTATTAACAGGGAGTACACACGTGTTAACAGGGTGTGCACTTGTCTTAACAGGGTGTACAGTCTTAACAGGGTGTACACTGGTGTTAACAGGGTGTACACTTGTGTTAGCATTGTGTACACTGGTGTTAGCAGGCGCCCTATGTTAGCAGGGTATACACTGGTCTTAACTGGGTGTTCACTGGTGTTAGCAGGGTGAGCACTGGTGTTAACAGGGTGTACATTGGTCTTAACAGGGTGTACACTGGTCTTAGGGTGTACACTGGTGTTAACAGGGTGTACACTGGTGTTAGGGTGTACACTTGTGTTAACAGGGTGTTCACTGGTGTTAAGGTGTACACTGGTGTTAGCAATGTGTACACTGGTGTTAGCAGGGTGTAAAGTGGTGTTATCAGGGTGTAAACTGGTGTTAGCAGGGTGTACAGTGGTGTTAGCAGGCTGTACACTGGTCTTAACAGAATGTACACTGTTGTTAACAGGGTGTGCACTGGTGTTAACAGGGTGTTCACTGGTGTTAGGGTGTACACTGGTGTTAACACGGTGTACACTGGTGTTAACAGGGTGTAAGCTGGTGTTAACTGGGTGTACAGTGGTGTCAGAGTGTACACTGGTGTTAACAGGGTGTATGCTGGTGTTAACATGGTGTACAATAGTGTTAACAGGGTGTACACCGGTGATAACGGTGTACACTGGTGTTAAGAGGGTGTACATTGGTGTTAGCAGGGTGTACAATTGTGTTAACAGGGTGTACACAGGTATTTGAAGTGTGTGCACTGGTGTTAACAGGGTATACACTAGTTTTAGGAAGCTGTACACTGGCATTAGCAGGGTGTTCACTGGTGTTAACAGGGTGTCAACTGGTGTTAACAGGGTGTACACTGGTGTTAACAGGGTGTACGCTGGTGTTAACAGGGTGTACACTGGTGTTAACATGGTGGACACTTGTGTTACGGTGTACACTGGTCTTAGCAGGCTGTACACTGGTGTTAGGAGGGTGTACACTGGTGTTAGGGTGTACACTGGCATTAACAGGGTGTACACAGGTGTTAAGAGGGTGTACACTGGTGTTACCAGGGTGTATACTGGTGTTAAGGTGTACACTGGTGCTAGCAGGGTGTACTCTGGTGTTAGCAGGGTGCACACTTGCCGTAACAATGTGTACACTGGTGTTAGCAGGGTGTACACTGGTGTTAATGGTGTACACTAGTGTTAAAAGAGTGTACACTTCTGTTATCAGGGTGTACACTGGTGTTAACGGTGTGCACTGGTGTTAACAGGGTGTCACTGGTGTTATCAGGGTGTACACTGGTGTTAGCAGGGTGTAAACTCTTGTTGAAAGGGTGTACGCTAGTGTTAACAAAGTGCACACTGGTGTTAGGGTGTAATCTGTTGTTAATAGTGTGTACACTGGTGTTATGCCGTACACTGGTGTTTGCAGGGTGTACACTGGTGTTAACAGGATGTACATTGTTGTTGAAAGGGGGTACACTAGTGTTAACAGGGTGTACACTGGTGTTAAGGTGAGCACTCGTGTTAGCACGGTGTATGCTGGTGTTAGCAGGGTGTACGCTGGTGTTTATAGAGTGTACACTGGTCTTACCAAGGTATACACTGACTTTTACAGGGTGTACACTGGTGGTAGAAAGGTGTTCACTGATCTTAACATGGTGTATACTTGTGTTAGCATTGTGCTCACTGGTGTTAATGGGGTTTACACTGGTGATAACAGGGTGTACACTTGTGTTAACAAGGTGTGCAGTGGTGTTAGCAGGGTGTACACTGGTGGTAACATAGTTTACAATGGTGTTAGCAGGGTGTACACTGGTGTTAACAGGGAATACACTGGTGTTGAAAGAGTGTATTCTGGTGTTAACAGGGTGTACACTTGTGTTAGCAGAGTGTACACTGGTGTTTTAAAGGTGTACATAGGTGTGAACAGGGTTTACACTGGTGATAACAGGGTGTACACTGTTGTTAGCAGGGTTTTCGCTGGTGTTAACTCGGTGTGCACTTGTGTTAACAGGGTGCACACTGGTGTTAACAGGGTGTACTGTGTTAACATGGTGTACGCTGGTATTAGCAGGGTGTAAACTGGTGTTAACATGGTGTACACTGGTATTAGCAGGGTGTAAACTGGTGTTAACATGGTGTACACTGGTATTAGCAGGGTGTAAACTGGTGTTAACATGGTGTACACTGGTATTAGCACGGTGTATGCTGGCGTAAACAGGGTGTACACTGGTGTAATAGGGTGTACACTGGTCTTCCCAAGGTATACACTGACGTTTACAGGGTGTACACTGATCTTAACAAGGTGTACACTGGTGATAACAGGGTGTACACTGGTGTTAACTGGGCATACACTGGTGTTAACAGATTGTACACTTTTGTTAACAAGGAGTACAGTTGTGTTAGCAGGGTGTACACTGGTGTTAACAGGGTGTACACTTGTGTTAACAGGGTGTACACTGGTGTTAGAAAGGTGTACACTGGTTTAGCAGGGTGAACACTGCTGCTAACAGGGTGTACACTTGTTACATAGTGTACACTGGTGTTAGCAGTGTGTACACTGGTGTTAACAGGGTGTATACTGGTGAAAGGGTGCACACTGGTGTTAAAAGGGTGTACACTTGTGTTAGCAGGGTGTACACTGGTGTTAACAGGGTGTACACTGGTGTTAACAGAGTGTACACTTGTGTTAACAGGGTGTACACTGGTGTTAAAAAGGTGTAGATTGGTGTTAACAGGGTGTACACTGGTGTTAACAGGGTGTACACTTGTGTTAACAGGGTGTACACTGGTGTTAGAAAGGTGTACACTGGTTTAGCAGGGTGTACACTGCTGCTAACAGGGTGTACACTTGTTACATAGTGTACACTGGTGTTAGCAGTGTGTACACTGGTGTTAACAGGGTGTATACTGGTGAAAGGGTGCACACTGGTGTTAAAAGGGTGTACACTTGTGTTAGCAGGGTGTACACTGGTGTTAACAGGGTGTACACTGGTGTTAACAGAGTGTACACTTGTGTTAACAGGGTGTACACTGGTGTTAAAAAGGTGTAGATTGGTGTTAACAGGGTGTACACTGGTGTTAACAGGGTGTCCACTGTTGTTAGCACGGTGTACACTGGTGGTTACATAGTGTACACTGGTGTTAACAGTGTGTACACTGGTGTTAACAGGGTGTTCAGTGGTGTTAACAGGTTGTACACTGGTGTTAACAGGGTGTATGCTGATGTTAGCAGGTTGTATAATTGTGTTAACTGGGTGTACGCTGAGGTTAACAGGGTGTAAACTGATGCTAACAGTGTGTACACTGGTGTTAACAGGGTGTACACTGGTGTTAACAGGGTGTACACTTGTTTTAGCAAGTTGTACACTGGTGTCAGCATTGTGTAAACTGGTGTTAGCAGTGTGCAGGGGCGTACACTGCTGTTAGCAGGGTGTACACTGGTGTTAACAGGGTGTACACTGGTGTTAACAGGGTGTATGCTGGTGTTAGCACGGAGTACAATTATGTTAACTTGGTGTACACTCGGGTTAACAGGGTGTACACTGGTGTTAACAAGGTGTACACTGGTGTTAGGGTGTACACTGGTGTTAACAGGGTGTACTGGTGTTAACAGGATGTACAGTGGTCCTAACAGTGTACACTCGTGTTAACAAGGTGTACACTTGTTAGTAGGGTGTACACTGGTCTTAACAGGGTGTACTCTGGTGTTAACAGTGTGTACACTGGCATTAGCAGGGTGTACACTGGTGTTAACATGGTGTAAACTGGTGTTTGCAGTGAGTACACTGGTGTTAGCAGGGTGTAAACTGGTTTTAGCAGTGTACACTGGTGTTAGCAGGGGTGTACTCTGCTGTTAGCAGGGTGTTCACATGTGTTAACAGGGTGTACTCTGGTGTTAGGGTATACACTTGTGTTAACACTGTGTATACTGGTGTAAAGGTGTACACTGGAGTTAACAGGGTGTATACTGATGTTAACAGGTTGTTACAAAAAAAAGCGATTTCTAATAAGCATAGAGATCTGCAGTGAATACTAGAAAGGACTGCCCTTCTGGCATCCTGCCTGTTACTGGGTTTTCGTAATAATTATTCAGTATCCTGGTCCAATTATCCAATGGAATTCAATAAGAATTATTAGTGCTTCAGGATTACAACTGGTAGGCTACTAACTAGAGAAATTAAAATTTAATAAATTTATTAACAATCAAGATGTCTAGGAGTATATTATCAAATTAAAATAAATTAATAAATTTAAACAAATTAATAGTAATCACTTCTCTCGTGTACAGTAGTATTGTACTGAAGGCACTTATCAGGGTGTACACTGGTGTTAACAGGGTGTACATTGGTGTTAGCAGTGTGTACACTTGTAGAGAGATGTACACTAGTGTTAGCAGGGTGTATATTGGTGTTAACAGGGTACACTGGTGTTAGGAGGGTGTTCACTTGTTCTAACAGGGTGTACACTGGTGTTAAAAGGGTGTATACTGGTGTTGAAAGGGTGTACACTAGTGTTAACAGGGTGTACAATGGTGTTGAAAGTGTGTACACTAGTGGTAACAGGGTGTACAATGGTATCAGCAGTGTGTAAACTTGCATTAGCAGGGTGTACACTGGTTAAGGTGTACACTAGTGTTAGCACGGTGTATGCTGGTGTTAACAAGGTGTAAACTGTTGTTAACAGGGTGTACACTGGTCTTACCAGTGTGAAGGCTTACTCAGCCCTGTAACAACTTCAGACAGTATTACCAAGGCTGGCTCCACCTCATGAAAATTAATGAATAGAAAAAGAAATAATTCACGAAGATAAACACTTTATTAAATAGTAATGCAAAGATAAAACAGTGAAACATGAAGGTGTATCCTATTTGAAAGAAAAATGAAAAATGAAATGAAAAAATGACATTTGAATTCAACGCTGATAGGTACAGTTATATTGAGGTGTCTTTTGGTGGTTGACACCGTCTTGTAGAAATTGTAACCATTACTGATTAGGGGGGGTTACAGGTGTTGGTGACAACCCAACGGCTAGTTGTTCACAGAGTCTATAGCCTTGAATAGTCAGTCCAGATGACAGGAACGCAGGTTCTTTACCACTACAAAGATGAGGGGTGGTTGTCTGCTGTCGCCAACAGTTAATCAGGTAGGTAGCTCAAAAAGTGACGTCTCCGGACTTTTGCAAAAGTCCTTCTCCTTCATCACTTCTCGTTGGTTGGCAGGTGACCCGATCTGTCATTCCAAGCTGGAAAGAGAGACAGGTTACCCACTGCTTAAGAAATCACTCTCCATGATAAATACAATACCTAAAAGACGTGGTGATTATCAAAACATCTAACATGTAGATCAAAGCTGACAGGAATAAGTTTATTATTGGTCAAAAGTGAAGCTTTCAACCAACATCCACTAGAATAGGAGCAGAGGCTTTTACTTACAGTTGTGCTGGGAGCTGTGAGTCAAGTGATTACTGTTTGGCCGGAGCCCCACACGTCACCTTTTGGGGTGGGGAGAAAGGGGGGAGGGGATAGTGGGAGCTAGACTGACCCTACCTTAACAAGCAGCGGGCAATCAAACTATCGTCACCATATACTCACTTGCTACTCCTATCTGTTGAACTTTTCCCTCACACTCCCCCATACCAAGACTTATAGTCAAGGAGTATAAGAAGAATAGGCGAGGAAAAAGTTCCAACATGTGGAAGTTGCATAAGGTAACAAATCTTCTACTGTCACGACTTAACCAGTCAAAGAAATAATTGGATGAACCATTGATATACACAATATGAAACTTAGAAGCTTGGAGTGCCAAAGTCCACCTTAAGAGGCGACTGTTGGTTCCCTTAAAAGTTTCTAGGTATATCAAAGGTTTGTGATCCGTTTCTAAAATAAATTATTTTTCCAGTAAATAAAAGTTAAGTTTGGAGATACCCCACACAAGGGCTAAACATTCCTTTTCTATGGTGGAGTATCTTGTTTCTGCAGGAAGAAGTTTCTGGCTTAGGAGGCATACAGAGAAAGGTGTACCATCATGGTACTGTAGTAACACTGCATCTAAGCCAGTATTGGAGGCATCAGTTCTTAAACAAAATGTTTTATTAATATCTGGAATCTTAAGTACAGGGTCTTTCTAGAAGATATTTTTAATCTCATTAAACTTTTCTCGAGCTACGTCAGAAAGTTCAAGAGGCTCCTTCACAGACTTTTTAAGGAAGTCAGATAAGATGCCTGTAAGATCAGTAAGGTTCGGGATAAACCGTGCATAAAAATTTACAGAACCAAGAAAGCTACACATGAGCTTCTTGGTTTTGGGGAATTTAACCCTTAAACGGTCCAAACATATATATACGTTTTTTCAACATCAGAAAGTTTGTGAAAAAAATGTAGATCTTTTTTGTTTTACATTTGAAAACGTGTAAAAAAAACTTTTATCTACATTATTTTTTTGTTATATTTGAAAATATGTAAAAAAAAGTAGATCTACTGTTGTAGCACTACGAATTTTAACGACGATCTGTTTGGACCGTTTAAGGGTTAAACTCTAATAAAGCTTTTATTTTACTTGGGAGAGGCTGCAAAGAGTTATTAGAAAGGATCAGTCTGAGATATCTAATCTTGTTATTCCCAAGGAAGCATTTCTTCGGCTTGGCAGTGAGGCCATGTGAGCGTAACCTACGTAAAACTGATGTTAATGTTTGGGTATGCTTGCCCCACATGGATGTCATTACGTAAATGTTATCAAAATAAACTGAAACATTTGGCATATTACCTAAGACCTTTCTCATCAGTCTCACGTAGGTAGCACAGGCAGTTACCAAACCGAAGGGCATAGTTCTATATTGCATCAGTCCTTGGTGTGTAGGAAAAGCTGTGTACTGCTTTGAAGAAGGATCTAACATTACTTGATGATATGCCTGTGCAATATCAATCTCTTAAAAGAAGGAAGAGTCATAAAATTTGTGTAGATCGCTATCTATGAAGGGCATAAGCTCAGCATCCCACCGAGTTATAGCATTAAGGCCTCTGAAGTCAATAGCAAGTCTATATGAATTATCCTCCTCCTTAACCATGACTACTGGTGAGCAATATGCAGATACTGAAGGTTCAATGATCTTTAGTTTTAATAATTTGTCTACCTCTCGGTCAAATGCATCCCTAAGGTGAACTGGAACTGGGCATAATTTCCGTTTGATAGGATTGTCCGTGACTAAGTTAATCTTATGGACTGCCGTGGAGGTAACACCTGGAATATCAGTAAAAACGTCTGAGAAGTTACTCACACATTGAAGTAGTTCATGTTTCTTATGGTCATCCAAAGACTCATTAATATTAATGTTTGTTGCACCCGAGTGGTCAAGAGTCACCAAGTCATGTAGTTTTCTGTCATAGTCTACGTTAGAGGTGTCAATTGCGCACACCTTACACTCCTCAGTTGTCGTATCAAGTATGTGTGGAAAAACTAAATCAAAGTCATTCAAACAGCTAACCGAATTTCTTCGGTAATATTTTTTAAGAATGTTGATATGATAAAGCTTAGGTTTCCCCTTGACTTCTATGAGGTAATCAACTTTCCCACAAATTTTTAATACCTTATACGGACCTTTCCATGCTACTAATAATTTATTTGATTTTATTGGTAAAAGTACCAGAACCTCATCCCCTACTTTAAAACTTCTCTGACTTTAGGAATCAAAATAGGTTTTGTACTGGTCCATTGATAAGCTTAAGTTTTTCGAAACTATGTCAGAGGTCTCCTCACGTTTGGATCTAAGATCAAGGAGAAACTGATAAGGAGACTGAACCTCAGCATTCACGTCCTCATTAGTCCATAAGTCATGAAGGATGGACAATGGACCTTTGGCCTGTCTACCATAGAGAAATTCAATAGGTGAAAACCCCAAAGAGTCACTGGGAGCTTCCCTCATGGCAAACAAAGCACAGGGTAGGTAACGGTGCCACTCCTTAGGTTTAAGGGAGCAAAGTTTCCTTAAAATGGACTTGAGAACCGAATGCTGGCGCGAAATCCTCCCATTACAGCTGAGATTATATGGTGTTGTGAAGAGAGGCTTCACTCCCAGAAGTTGGTAGAGATGTTGCATTAAGTCAGATGTGAATTGTGTCCCACGGTCAGACAAAATTTCTCTAGGGATGCCAACTCTGGAAAAGATGGACAAAAGGGCTTCAGCCACCTCTTTTGTAGTTATGGTCTTTAAGGGTACGGCTTCAGGGAAACTCGAAGCATAATCAACTAATGTTAATATATATCTATGTCCCCCAGATGAAAGTGGTGATAAAGGACCAACGATGTCAATAGCTGCTCTTTCAAATGGTACCGTAAAGATTGGCATTTTGACCATAGGTACTCGCCGGGTACCTTTGGAGGATGACAGTTGGCAAACTTTACACGATCTGCAATAGGTAGTGATATCTGAGGACATTTTGGGCCAAAAATAGGTTTCCCTAATTTTATTTAAGGTTTTACGATGCGAGAAATGTCCGGCCACTGGCAGGTCATTAGCAATTTTAAGAACAGTCTCTCTGCATTGACTTGGAACAACTAAGATAGAATAGTCTATCTCATCTGAATTTAATTTGTATACTGATTTATACAAGAGACCTTTTATATATTCAAATTTAAATGAAAAGTTTTTCATTTGGATAACTTGATTTTGTCTAGCTGCATTATGG
Source organism: Cherax quadricarinatus (assembly GCF_038502225.1). Classification (NCBI taxonomy): domain Eukaryota; kingdom Metazoa; phylum Arthropoda; class Malacostraca; order Decapoda; family Parastacidae; genus Cherax; species Cherax quadricarinatus. The sequence continues at coordinate 46,768 of NW_027196744.1, forward strand.
CAATTCTGAAGAGAAGGGCAGTTACGTTGTAAATTGACAAAGGAGTCCTTCAATATATCTAAAGGCTTAAAGTCGGGGAAAATCAAAGGGTGGACAGTAGGAGAAGCCTGGACTTTGGTCTGAGCCCTAGTCAAGACATTTATAGTATCGGAGGCGATATCCTCACTTTCATCTAACAAGTAAACCGGTGATCCTACTACCTCGCTGTCGAGAGTAGCGTCACTGGTTTGTAATCCCACATCAATATCACGAGACATTGCTTCATCTGAACTTTCGAGGGGCTTCTCTGACTCTACAGGAAGAGGAGCTGAAAAGCTTATGTCCATCTTTGGTGATGAAAGGTCAACCTCAGAAGGAAGAATGGCACCTTTTACATTACCTATTAGTACGGAGCAAGAAGTGATGGGAGCTAGTACAGCTTCAGACCACCCTGTGAACCATTTAGACCTAATGTAACAATGGATTGTAGGAAAAGTGTCTGTACGGCCCAAGTAGTCTGAAAGAATAGCAGAGGAATGAGTTTTTTTAAGGTTAGGGAACAGCTTATCAGAAATGACTATACATGTGCATCCAGTGTCTCGTAAAATGGTAGATACATTAAGTCCATTAACTGTTCCTGAACAGAAGGGTGCTTGGTCATTACAGTCTTTAAAACATCTTCCAACTTTTTGCATTTTCTTAGAAGGACAATCGGGACGTTTATGTCCCTTAACACCACATAAATGAGAAGCCGGAGTAAAAGATGTCAGTTTACTTTTCACTAGAGGCTTTGATTTCTTAATATCTGGTGAACCGTTGCCCTTAGGGTTCGATCCCTTTAGGTCTTTATAGGAACTGTGAGCCTCAGCATACAAGTCAGCGGCCTCAGCAACTTCCTCAGCTTTAATCAGGTTACATTCTCTAACGAATGTTCGTATCTGGTGAGGAAGAGCTGTCAGGAACTGGTCAGCAACCTTGACGTTTCTAAGAGATTCATAACTGTGATCAATTCCTGAACTCTCTATCCAAAAGTCGAACAAACGAAAGAGTGTTACCTGTAGCTGCTGAAAGTTCTGGCCAGGCTGTAAGGTGGCATACCTGAAATCTTTCCTGTAAGAATTTGTGGGTTTTTTTTATATGCTTTAAGGATTGCCTTCTTCAGTAGGTTATAATTACATATATCCTGCGACAAAGTTGCATAGATATTAAAAGCTGTACCAAAAAATAACATACCTAACTTGGTAGCCCAGGTGTCAGCAGGCCATTCACAGAGGGTAGCGGTATTTTCAAACCTGATAATGTATGAAGTTATGTCTTCCCCCTCTGTGAAGGGAGGTAAACTAGGTGTTGGAATATGTGCACTAGCTGCATGATATTCAATTACTTCTTCCTCTAATTGTTGTTGGGTAAATGTTAACTTTTTATTCTCTAATTCAAGGTAAGATTTTTCTAGCTCGCGATCTTTTTCTCTCTCTTAACTCATGTTCTCTAGCCCTTTGCTCAACTTCTCTATCCTTTGCTCTTTCCTCAAGTTCTTAATTTAACTTGTTCCCACGTACTTCAGCTCTCCTCACGATCAAGTCTATCATGCTCCTTTTTGTCTTCTCTCTCTCTAACTGTCTATTGCCTGGAGTTTGCCTGGAGAGAGTTCTGGGGGTCAACGACCCCACGGCCCGGTCTGTGACCAGGCCTCCTGGTGGATCAGAGCCTGATCAACCAGGCTGTTACTGCTGGCTGCACACAAACCAACGTACAAGCCGCAGCCCGGCTGGTCAGGAACCGACTTTAGGTGCTTGTCCAGTGCCAGCTTGAAGACTGCCAGGGGTCTGGTGGCAATCCCCCTTATGTATGCTGGGAGGCAGTTGAACAGTCTTGGGCCCCAGACACTTATTGTATGGTCTCTTAACGTGCTAGTAACACCCTTACTTTTCATTGGGGGGACGTTGCATTGTCTGCCAAGTCTTTTGCTCTCGTATTGAGTGATTTTCTTGTGCAAGTTCGGTACTAGTCCCTCTAGGATTTTCCAGGTGTATATAATCATGTATCTCTCCCGCCTGCATTCCAGGAAATACAGGTTCAGGAACCTCAAGCACTCCCAGTAATTGAGGTGTTTTATCTCTGTTATGCGCGCCGTGAAGGTTATCTGTACATTTTCTAGGTCAACAATTTCACCTGCCTTGAAAGGTGCTGTTAGTGTGCAGCAATATTCCAGCCTAGATAGAACAAGTGACCTGAAGAGTGTCATCATGGGCTTGGCATCCCTAGTTTTGAAGGTTCTCATTATCCATCCTCTCATTTTTCTAGCAGGATGGATCTATCTTCGTTCTCTCTTTCAATTTCACCTCTCTCCCTTTTCTCCTCTCTTTTTCTGTCTTTCTTCTCTTTCAATTCTTTCCTTCTCCATTCTTTCCTGGATCTTAGCACTAATGAAAGCTTCTAATTTTTTTCCTGTTATTCCTAACTTACTTCCAGCATTCATCCAAAACTGGTATTCCTCCATACTTGCAAGAATAACTTAAACTACTAGGGGAAAATGAAACGGATATATCAAAGAAAGCAGAGGGTTCAATTCCTGCTCCGCTCAAACTGTAAATAAATCAGACAACGGAGGGCTCTATGCTTGCTCCGAGCAAACAGTAAGTAGAATGGGGTCCCTTGACCATCCAATCTTCTCACCAACAAATCAAGAGTGTCCTACGACAGTTCCCTTGAAATAATATAGAACTCAATGAAACAACTTGTCATTGGAAAATCTCGGGTCCCTAGAGTCTATTCCTCCAAATCGTTTCAAGCTCAAAAATAAAGGTGGCAGAATTAACTAGTATATCCTGCCTTGACTTTGACTTACAATGAATTGAGACTATAACAATCACCAAATCTTTTAAATACCTGTACTGTAGTCCTACCATAGAGAATGATTACTCATGGCTGGTGGTAACCGTCTGTGGTATGCGGCGTTGAAGTTCCAATGGTAGATTCGAGATGGAGTTGAATCTTGATTCAGTAGAGTTGATCCTGGCAAGGTCGCCACTTGTGAAGGCTTACTCAGCCCTGTAACAACTTCAGTGTTACCAAGGCTGGCTCCTCCTCAGGAAAATTAATGAATAGAAAAAGAAATAATAATTCACAAAGATAAGATAAGATAAGATAAGATTTCGTTCGGATTTTTAACCCCGGAGGGTTAGCCACCCAGGATAACCCAAGAAAGTCAGTGCGTCATTATTTAGTAATGCAAAGATAAAACAGTGAAACATGAAGGTGTATCCTATTTGAAAGAAAAATTAAAAATTAAATGAAAAAATGACATTTGAATTCAATGCTAATATGTACAGTTAAACTGGGGTGTCTGGTGGAGGTTGACACCGTCTTGTAGAAATTGTAGCCGTTACTGATGATGTGGGGGGAGGGAGGTCACAGGTGTTGGTGACAACCCAACGGCTAGTTCTTCACAGAGTCTATAGCCTTGAATAGTCAGTCCAGATAACAGGAAAGCAGGTTCTTTACCACTACAAAGATGAGGGGTGGTTGTCTGCTGTCGCCTACAGTTAATCAGGTAGGTAGATCAAACAGTGATGTCTCCGGACTTTTGGAAAAGTCCTTCAACACTTCTCGTTGGTTGGCAGGCAACCCGATCTGTCATTCCAAGCTGGAAAGAGAGACAGGTTACCCACTGCTTAAGAAATCACTCTCCATGATAAGTACAATACCTAAAACACGTGGTGATTATCAAAACATCTAACATGGAGATCAAGGCTGAAAGAACTAAGTTTACTATTGGTCAAAAGTGAAGCTTTCAACCAATATCCACTAGAATAGGAGCAGAGGCTTTTACTTACAGTTGTGCTGGGAGCTGTGAGTCAAGTGATTACTGTTTGGCCGGAGCTCCACACGTCACCTTTCGGGGTGGGGAAAAAGAGGGGGGGGGGATAGTGGGAGCTTGACTGACCCTACCTTAACAAGCAGCCGGCAATCAAACTATCGGCACCATATACTCGCTCGCTACTCCTATTTGTTGAACTTTTCCTCACTCCAGGTATACACTGATATTAACAAGGTGTACACTGGTGTTAGAATATTGTACACTGGTGTTAACAGGGTGTACACTGGTGCTAACAAGGTGTACACTGGTGTTAAGGTGTACACTGGTGTTAGCAGGGTGTACACTGGTGTTAGCAGTGTGTACACTGGTTTTAGCAGGGTGTACACTGGTGTTAACAGGGTGTACACTGGTGTTAACAAGGTGTACACTGGTGTTAACACGGTGTACACTGGTGTTAACAGGGTGTACACTAGGATTAACAGGGTCTACACTGGTGTTAGTAGGGTTAACAGGGTGTAAACTGGAGGTTTTTTTTATATTTTTATTTAAAAAACACAGTATACATGTATGTTATACATAATTGACTTAAAACACAGTATACATGTGTGGTATACAACATTGATTTTAAAACAAGAACCGTGAAAACTTTATGTAAGACAACAATATATATAACCAAACAGAGAACTATCGGAACATACCTTAAACACCAAATAAATATATAACCAAACCTGACAGTCTTATTCATATATTTTTTTTTATAATTTATTTAAAAACAACATACACATGATACAAGCCCACAATTAGCAAATCAAAAAACCGTGACAGACAATGTCAGTACACACACAATAAACAAAAAAAAACATTTTAACATATTGATATAACGAAATTCTACCGTAAGAAACCCAACCCGTTTACGGGAAAAAAAAAACATACCGACTACTAAACAGAACGTCGGAGTCATTATAAAACATGTAGGAATAAGTCCTATAATCATGTATATATGTATATACATACACATGCACATATACACATACATGTACGTGCACATATGTTCTTACAGCACAGACTGGATTATACTAGAACAAAAAAAAAAAACACAAAAAGACTTATCACTAAATAAACTAGACATAAACTAAATATATAAAATCCAAAACAGAAATGTCAGACAATGTCAGGTACACACAAAAACATTGTAACACCTTGATATAACAAATTCTACTAAAATAACCCAACCAACCGACTTCCAAACAAACAGTCGGAGTCATTATAAAACATGTAGGAATGAGTCCTACAATCATATATATATGTATACATATACGCATGCATATACACACATACGTGTATGTGCACTTGTTCGTACAGAACAAACTGGATCATACATAGAAATAAAGCGCTAAATGACTTTTCACCAAATAAACTAAAAAAATATTACATCCAATAATAGAACTATACCTAAGACATTGGTTCCCACAAACACACCTACACACACACAAAGTTAATGTTACCGATTAACACTCAATATATAATATGACCTTCCAGTCAAATGAAGGGTATATATAAACACCATCAAATACTTTTATATTTTGGTACATAGGTCATTTTGTACCCATTCAATACGATAAAAAAGAGACGTATGACAAGGATAAATCTAACATCAGATTCGAATATATAAAACATATCCTCACAATATACATATAAATATAAACCCCCTATATAAAATGGTTCTTATAACAATAAAAGAAAACAGAAAATCACATACAACTTTTGACTCTGTGATTTTACAAATTCATAAGGTCTACATACCCCGGAGCCCCCGACGGCTCCCTGCAAAAAAACTTTACCCACATCAACCACCTTGCAAACCAATCAACCTTCCTCATCAGGCTTCCAATCACTCCAAGAGGACACACCACTGAAGAGACCAACCCCTTGCCTCTCACCCCGTCACCAAACGGAGTAGACGTTCAACAGTAAGTCCACGATATCCCTCCGGAAAACTAATTACCCACCTTCCCCCATATAATTGTTTGTTCCTACACGCTGTCCTATAAAAACACGCCGCCAACGCTTTTATCCTAATGTTTCCCTCCACCTCCCTCATCCCCCAAGAAACATTCAAGTAATCAACTATTACGTATCAGATAGCCCTCCCCACCTCTTTGGGTACCCCTCCCATATCTAACATTAAAGCCCTGAGGGTTGATATCTGTCCCCCCCCCCCAATAAAAAGAAAACCCTCTTCAACCACAATCTTACCACCAGCATTGTCCTCATCGCCTCCGAGCCGTGTGGACGAGCTGCGCAGACGCTCCTGTTTGAGTTTGTTTTGCGCAGTTTACCTGATTGAGCTGCCCCTAGCGTTGCTTGGTGGAAACTTTATTTTCTCCAACATGGCGCTGAATAGCAGAAGAAGAATCAACACTGTCTGCATTGAGATGATCCGTGGTGCTGTCACAGGATCCAACATGGATTTATTATTACCAGCGATCATTCGCGATATCTATGGTATAGCAAATGAGGAGATATGTGGTGTCGCATTAAATGGAATGACAAGAATCTTCGTTAAAATGACGTCTGCACAAGTCTACGAGGCAGTGGTCGACAAGTATCAGGAGACCATCATACCGGTTAATACAGCTGTGTCGGTGAGACTTCATGATGTATCTCGACATTACACCTGGGTGAAAATAAGGAATGTGCCTTTTGAGGCGACTGATTTTGATATTACCAGTGAACTGCGTACTTATGGGACGGTTCACGTAGCCACAGCAGGGAGATGGGCAACTGGACCGTATGCAGGTGCGCTGGAAGGCGCGTATACAGTTAAAATGACTCTTAGACACCCTATTCCTTCATATATTGTGTTGAAAGAATTAAGGACTCAAGTCTATGTAACGTATGCGGGGCAACAACGTACGTGTCGGCTATGTGGGTCATATGACCACATCGCGGCGCAGTGTGGGAAACGAAGTGGGTACCCGGCACAACAGCAACAGCAACGGCAACAGCAGCAACAGCAGCCAGTGGACGAGGTTGGCGATGAGCGAGAACAGTCTCTTGCTACACCGCCCCAACAACGGTTGTCATGGAGTGAGGAGGTGGACAAAGAAAAGGAGCTCGAATCGCCAATTGTAACGCTTCAAGGAGAATCTCAGTCATTAGACATACATAAGGTTTTTGAGGAGAAACTACCTAATATGGGTGAAGAAGTGGCGGCGTCTTTGGTAAAGGCGTTGGATGACTTGTTAGAGGAATCGGTCCTAGATCAGGTGGAAGACCCAGGCTTAGTTCTGGGGAAGGCTGTGAATGATGGTATGGCAGAAGATGACGGTTTGGCGACGAGAGAGTCTAAAGGACTGAAGGTGCATGCAGTAGAGGTGGAGGTGCATCAGGACGGTGCTTCAGATGTCAAAATGCAGGTGGAGGGCGGGACACGAAAGAGGACTGCAGCATCATCGGATTCTGATGATGTGCTAACTCCTGCCCAACGCCCTGGGAAAAAGTCTTGGGTGGAGGTACAGAAGAGAGGGAATGGTGAACCCAAGGATCAAGGGATTGCAAAGGTGATTCCCAACAAAGGGGGGAGGGACAGAGGTGTTGCAAAACGAACTGGGGTAAAGTCAATGCCGGGGACAAAAGGAAAACCCATTTGTTGAATTCAAGTGTTTTACTATAAATATTAACGGGTTGAGAGCTGAGAGGAAGCTTAAGTGGTTTAATGAGTATTTGGTGCGACTTGGTGTGGATGTGGTATTCTTACAGGAACATAATTTTAGGCCTGGTTATGAGTTGGATATGAGTGGTTATAATGTGTACATGGAACATGCGACACGTCTGAAAGGTGGGGCTGCCATTTTGGTAAAGGAAACTAGCCCATTTATAGTAAGGCGTAGTGAAGGGGGGGAGGGGAGGGTAATTAGAGTGGATGGAACTTGGGGTAGGGTTCCCATTAGTTTAGTATGTGTATATGGTCCGGCTGAGGGTGACGTGAGTATTAAAACTAAATTTGTTCGGGACGTGCTGGTCTATTTTTTACGTGGTTTACCGAATGTTGCAATAATAGGCGGAGATTGGAATTGCGTGATACGTCGTAAAGATGTGGAGCCCAGAGGTGCGGGGTGTTGTTTGGGTATATTGGGGGATATATTGACCGGGGTGGGGTTAAAGGATGTGTGTGGGGGGGGGAGGGATGGTAGAGCATACCTTCATTAAACGAGGTTATGCGGCGAGGTTGGACCGAATGTACGTGCCTTGTGCGGTTACTGTGCGGAGGGTGGATGTGATAGATGTGGTTTTTTCGGATCATAGAGGAGTGGTAATAGATGTGGATATTGAGGGTGTGCCTCATTTTGGAAATTGAATGTAAAGTTATTAAAGGAAGAGGATAGTCTTTTGTCTTTTGGACATATGTGGGATCGTTTAGTGGTAGAAGCACCAGGGGATGTTGCCATGGTTAATTGGTGGGAAACAATAGCTAAAAAACGTATTAAGGAATATTATATTAATCGAGGGAAGAGATATAATCAGTTACAATACGGTTTTCAAAAATATTTAGAGGGGCAGTTGCGCGACTGTTATGCACAAATTAATGCTAATTATCCTGTTATTGAAATTGAAAGTTTGAAGGAAAATATCCGGAATTTACAAAATGAGAGGTTTGATGGGGAAAGGCTTAAGGGCGGGATTGAGGAGGTTTTGTGGGGAGATCGGCCGTCGGCGTGTGTGTTGCGGAGTCAACACACACGTCGCAAGGCAATGGAGTTAATGGGGTTGAATGTTCAGGTAGGTATGCAAGGGTATAAAGTGGACCAGGTGTTGACGACGACTGAGGGTATGAGTGGGTATATTGATGCTTGGGTTAAGTTGAAAACGCAAAGTGTGGGAATAAGTGAAATAGCATTACAGTCAATTGGAAGGTTTGTGCAGTGTGAGTTGACAGAGCATGATCGATTCGTTTTGGAAGGGCCGATAACGGAGTGTGAGACATGGGAAGCTTTATCTGGGGCTCAATTAGGTAAGGCACCAGGAATTGATGGGTTGCCCAGTGACTTTTATCTCCAAAATTGGAGCGTTTTAAAAGAATTTTTGGTAAGATTATTCAATATCCTTAAGCGGGATCGGGTTTTAGGGGCACAGCAGCGGATGGCTGTGGTCGTTTTAGTGCCTAAAGGTGAGCCATTAAGAGTTAAAGACTCGTGCTATTTCGTTATTGTGTGGTGATTATAAGATTTTTGCAAGAATTTTAGCTAACAGAATAAAAAAGGTCCTGGGTAAAGTGATCGATAAGGGACAATATGGGGTGCCGGGAAGGTCTATGTATGACGGGCATGGTTTGATTAGAAGTTTTATTGAAGAAAGAGTAAAATTGGGAGTGGGGGGGGTGTTGGCTATAGATTGGGAGGCGGCATATGATAGTGTAGAAAGGGAAGCGTTATGGAAGATTATGAGATGGCAGGGGTTTGGAGAGGAAATTATATCATGGGCCAAATTAATGTATCAAGATGCATCCTTGCGGGTGCAGGTAAATGGAAGGTTAGGAGAACAAATTCAGATGAGCAGGGGTCTACGTCAAGGTTGTCCCCTTTCACAAATATTTTTTGCGTGTTTACAGGATCCCTTTTATAGAGGAATTAGGGTCTTATTGGGAGCAAATGGGGTTGGTGACGAAAGGGGTGGGGGGATGGCATTGTTGGATATGTTGATGACACAACGATTTTAGTAAGTGGTAACAGGGATTTGCCTCGGGTGGAAAAGTTAGTAAATGTTTTTGAAAAGGCTTCTGGCATGTCAATTAATAAGGAGAAAACGAAGTATATGGATCTTGGGGATAGGTTAAATGAGGAATGTGAAGTAGTTGAAAGGTGGAAAAAGGTGGACCAATTACTGATATGTGGGATCGTTTATGTAAGTGATATCAAGTTAGCACAACAAATAAATTCAGTGCGTATTGTAGATGGTGTACTGAAGCGCATCAGTGGTTTACGAGCTGCACACTTAACTTTGCATCAAAGAGTAATTACAACGAATGTCCTATTATATAGTAAACTTTGGCATGTAGCAGCAATATATCCGATACTTCGTAGTGAGATACAAAGGTTACAAAAGCGCGTTTTTAGATTCATTTGGGGTACTGGAAGCGAATGGTTAGGTAGAGCGGTTGTCACACTCCCGGTTGGCCGAGGAGGGCTGGGTCTTATAGCTGTTGAAAAGAGGATTATGAGTGTGTATTTGAAACGTAGTTATAAGCGGGAGGGGGGGGCGAGGGAAGGCGGACTTCATAAGATACGTCAGGATATGCAACGGTGGTGGGTGGGTAGGGAGTTCATAATCGGTGAGGCAATGTTACGGGTCATCATAAACATGAGCGATCCTTCACATATTAAATTGGGAAACCTTGATGGTGTGGAAGGTAAGGCAGTGGTAGCAGTGGTAGAAGGTGTTTATCCGATGTATGATTGGCGTAATATCTGGGGGCGTTTGAACAAATTACGTTTAAAACCTAAAGTACGAGAAGTAATGTATAGATTTTTACATGGGATCTTACCGTCTGGAATGGTTTTATTCCATAAGAGAATACGGGAGGATGGGATATGCAAGGCTTGTGGTGGATGGGAGACTGTTTTCCATATAGTGTATTTTTGCGAATGTATGGAACTAATAAGGGTTTGGTTGGGTAAGGTAATAAGGTTAGTGGGAGGGGGGGGTTTGCAGGTGTTGAGGGTTTTAAGCTTAGACATAGGTGGGGTGAATCAGATGGTAGAGAATGCGGTAGGGTATATAATTACGGATTATATTTATATGTCTTGGGCTATGAGAGGAGCGAACGTGTGTGAAAGAATTAATGCATTAACAGCAACTTTTTATAGGACAAAGTGTAGAAATAAGGAGGTGTATGGGGGGAGATGGGAGAGGGATTTAAGTGAGGGTTATAGGAATTTCACTTTACGGGATTTACGGGAGTTGAAAGGCAGGTAAGGGGGATGAAATGGGCTGGTTTCCTAGAATGGGAGGTAGCATGATGAGTTTGATGAATGTTATATGAGGTATGTCTGGGGTGCAATTTTAACATTTTGTTCCGAGTGTTTCAAGTACAATTCAGTTATATTTGGAATTATCGACTTATAACTATGTATGTGTATATATATATGCATGTGTTGTATGTGTGTGTATGTGTATGTATGTATGTATGTGTATGTATGTATGTAGGTGTATGTATATATATATATATGTATATGTATGTATTGTATGTATGTTTACTTTCTTGTATATACCATTAATGGTTTTTCTCATGAACATTTTCAATGATATTCAATACATATTTTCTATGCGCATTTATGATTTTGATACAATGTGTAAATGTCAAAATGGCTTTTTATGTTTCAGTTTAATTTACAATGTATTTTTGTAAGCACAATTGATTTGGTGCCAATAGAAGCATAGTGTGTTTTGATATATTTGAGTATTGTTTTTCTTTTTAATTTGTCTAGATGGTGGCAATACTATGTATGTAGTTTAAGAGTTTTACGAACCTTGAAGTTGTAAGAATTGGATGAAGTTATTCATGGTTGAGTTGACGTAATATTATAACTGACGTTGGAAGTGATTGTGTTCAATTAGACAACATACTTTATATACTTATTTATATGTATGTACCTAATGGTAAATTGAAGTCTGATTTTGAAGGTGAAGAATGGGTTTTCCTTTTTTATTGTTCTTTTTTTCTCTTTATGGTAATACAAGGTTGTATCATGTACACCAACAAATATGGTAATACAAGGTTGTATCATGTACACCAACAAATATGGTAATACAAGGTTGCATCATGTACACCAACAAATATGGTTAGGGGAATGTGGTAAAATTTTCGTGTTGATTAGACATTTATAATGCAGATGAAATACTAGGCTTAGGTTAGGGTAAATTTATGATAATTGTGGAATGTTCTTTGATTTAAACTGCTCTTTATTATACTTGTATTTTATTATTCTAGTGTAAATCAAGAGCAAGGATGATTAATTTGAGGAAGAGTTAATATAGGTTTGCATGTTTTTGCGAAAGTTAACTTATCCACATGTAGCTAGTTTAGGACAATTTTAAGCTTCGGTATCTGATTTTATATGTAGGTAATGGTGGTCATATTTGTTATATTGTTATGTTATTCGTTAATGTTTCAATATCTAATGTAATGTTTTTTCAGTTATTGTTCATATATTGTCATCTTTATGGTTTTTCCTTTTGTCTATTGTATATTGTTGGTTTTAAATAAAATATAAAAAAAAAAAATCTTACCACCTCCAAAGCAGAACAAAAATATACTACATGAAAAGCCGTTTCAACTTCCCCACAAAAACCGCATGACGCCTCTCTCACAAAACCCATTCGTCTTAGCACCTCTTTCGATGCTAACGTCCCCATAAGAAATCTATATACTAATTCCCTCGCTCTTGCCGGTATTCTTAATTTACTAAATTCCACCCATATCACCCTCCAATCATATGTGGGATACACTGCCATCCCTTGCATTGATTCCTGACGACGACCCACACCCACTGTTTTACCTTGAGTTTTTTAACATTGCGAACCTTTAACATAAACCGCAACATATCTTCACACTCCACTAAGTCCCTGCCACCCCACCATTTGCGGATATCCCCCATCACCTCCCCCACCCGAAGACCCCTTTCCCCCGCTGCCCGAATATACCTCTGCTTCACATATAGCGCCTTCACCCTAGACCCTAATGCCATCAATCCCAATCCTCCCTGTCTTACCGCAGTCATTACCACATCTTTGCCCAACCACGCCCTCCCAAAACCCCACACATACCTTAAGGCTCTTCTTTGTAATTCCATAATATCCTGACTTCTTAAGGGGTAAATTTCCGCCACTCCCCACACCTTACTATAAATCAGCGTATTTACCACCACAACCCTTTGATGCAAGGTTACATCCCCGGCCCTTAGACTCCTCAGCCTACTCAAAGCTCTGTCCATTACCATTTCTGAATTAACCCTCCTGCTCTCCTGTACATCTGCTAAATACAAAATCCCACAAATCTTTAGCCTATCTACAGTTATCCATCCAAACTCCTCCCCCAAGGTCCCTCCTACCCAATTGCCTACCTCCAACAACCGTGATTTCTGCTTATTAACTCTCATCCCAGTAGCATTCCCAAAAATCTCAATTACTCTTCCCACTTTACTTAAATCTTCTATCTCATTAAGTAAAACAGTTGTATCATCTACATAACCAACAATATTCCCACAAAATCCACCTCTCTCCCCCATCCTTCCCATCCCACCATCAACCAGAACATAGAAAGGATTCTGCATACATGCAAAGAGTATTTGGGAGAGTGGACACCCCTGCCTTAAACCCCTCCCCATGCTTACTGAACTACCCAACCTACCATTTACCTGTACTCTCATCGATGCATTCTCATACAATGTCCTCACCCATCCAACCACCCTCCCTCCAAAACCCATTCTCACCATACTCTCAATCAAAAATTCCCTATCCACATAATCATAAGCTTTCTCCCAATCCAGACCTAGAATACCTCCCTTACTACTACCCTCTAGGAAATCCCGAATACGTCCATGACCTACCCGCATACTCCTCCCCGGGATACCAAATTGTCCCCCATGTATCACCGACCCCATGACCTTCTTCAGTCTATTACCCAAAATTTTCGCAAAAACCTTGTAATCAGCGCACATCAAAGATATTGCTCGGTAACCACTCAACTCTCTTCCCCCCCTCTTCTTTGGCACCAAAACTATGACACCCGTACTTTTCGATGTGCCCAACTTCCCACTAGTTAACATATGATCCAATAGCCTAACAAAGCACTGCCTAATACACCCCCAATGTGCTCTATAAAAATCATTTGGTATACCGTCTATCCCTGGTGTTTTCCCGGTACTCATCCCGAAAACTGCCTCTTCCACCTCAACCTCACTTATACCAACCTCCAACCCCACTCTATCCTGCTCACTTAAAATGCTATGGAACCCCCCTTCAAAAATACCCTCCCAGGAACCCCCCTCCCTCCAACTCCATTTCTCCCTAAACCAACTATCAGCATAGAGACTCATACTTTCCGTGTTGGATAGGACCCGACCCTCTGGATACCCTCCCACCCCAGGGCTTGTCTCCAATTGTAGAATGGTGGTTACACTCTGTCGGTCCCTAAATTTGTGTAAAACAAATCCAGACGGCTTATCACCCCACAATACATCCTCTAACCCCGCCCTAACCCTAATTGCATCAAACCTATCATTGTGTAAATCAGCGATTCTACTCCGCAGACTGTCCATGTCATCCCTCCTACCACCTCCCCCAACATAACAATCTTGCAACTGTCCCTCCAGATAATTTTGCAACCCAAAACGCCACCTCGCCTCTTCTCGTCCCCTAACCTTAAAAAAATTCGCAATTCCCGGTTTTGCCTGCATTTCCCACCAATCTAACAGATCTATCTCCCTGTCCCTAGCCTCCCAAAAAGGCAACCACCAATCACTGAAAAAAGGCCCCTCCCCCTCCTCCTTAAGAAGCCTTACATTTAATTTCCAGTACCCAGAATAAATACGCACCACTCCATCCCACATCAAATCTGCTATTACCGCCCTGTGATCCGAAAACCCCACATCGAAGGTTTGCACCCTCACAACATCTATACCCTGCTTAATATAAATTCTGTCCAATCGTGCTTCATATCCCCTACGGACGAACGTGTGCTCCACTAGGTATCCCCCCCCCCTCCCCACCACATCAACAACCCCAATATCTCGCAATACATCCCTCAGCACACTCAGCACACAACCCGCCCCTCTCGGTTCGACATCACCACTCCTAATCACACAATTCCAATCACCACCTATTACTGTTATAGCAGGCAAACCTCTCAAGTGGTACAGCAATACCTCTCTGACAAAATTTACTTTTACCCTGGTATTGCTAGTTGCTGGCATGTAAACTCCTACAAAACTAGCTCGACTCTCACCCCAGACACCATCCACCCTCACGACCCTCCCCCCCCCTCTTCCCAGCCGATGACACGCAAGGGGCTGGTCTCCTTTATCGCCACTGCTACCCCACCTTTCAATTGCAAACCACTGGTAACATACATCCAATATCCTTTTAACCGCAACACACAACCAGCCCTATGATTATGCTCTTGCAAAAAGCAAATATCTACATCAAACCGCCGTAAAAACCACTCCAACCAAACTTTCTTAACCTCAGTCTTAAGTCCATTGACATTAAGCGTGACACTTCTGAAAATTATAGAAGGGGCGGCTTTCCCCTATGCCACTGGGATTTACTCGCTGCACTTTTCACATTACGTATTCCCTTACCACTCGAGTTATCCTGTGCAGTCACCTCCCCCTTCCCTCTCCCACTGTGCAACTCAGGCGCACCTCTACCACTACGTGGCATCGGCTCCACAACCGCTGCCCATGACTTCTTCCCCGGCCTCTGCCCCGGGGTAATAACCTCGTCTATCTCTGATGCCGCAGTTCTTTTTCTAGAACTTCCACTTACACACATCTCACCCTCAGACGAATCCTCCTGGTGTACCTCCACGGCCACCACACGCTCCAGCCTTTTCTTACTCAAGCCTTTCTCCACAATTTGTTGTCCCTCCAGTGCTCCAACTTCACAAACTGAGGACACCTTCTGCACCAGGCTCCTCCCCATCCAAAAAATCCTTGATCACATCTGCCAGTAAACCCTCCTGAGTCGAAGCTTCCTGGACAAAAGACTCCTCAGATAACACCTTCGACTCCCCCGACTCCCCTGGGATAGTGACACACGTCTCCGCCTCCGCCACCTCCCGGTCGACCTCCTCGCTCCAGAGATCAGGTCTCCGGCCTCCCGAGGCAACAGAGCCAGGCACCAAATCACACGACTGTTGAATCACAATCGGCGTTTCCAGAATTCGAGGAGCCCGCCTCCTAGGACACTGGGCTGCCATGTGCTCATAAGAGCTACACAGACGACATGTTTTTCTCTGACCCGCATAGTACACATAAACCTGTGTTCTACAACCGGTCATCGTTACATAGGATGGTATAGGCCTTGTTAAAGACAATTTAAGGGTGTAAGAACCTTCCGGCATTCCTTCATACGGACCATCCCTCCATGTCAGCCATGTCAGCCATGTCAGCCATGTCAGCCACAGCACCGTGTCTTCCTTTGCAGATGACACCCGAATCTGCATGACAGTGTCTTCCATTGCAGACACTGCAAAGCTCCAGGCGGACATCAACCAAATCTTTCAGTGGGCTGCAGAAAACAATATGAAGTTCAACGATGAGAAATTTCAATTACTCAGATATGGTAAACATGAGGAAATTAAATCTTCATCAGAGTACAAAACAAATTCTGGCCACAAAATAGAGCGAAACACCAACGTCAAAGACCTGGGAGTGATCATGTCGGAGGATCTCACCTTCAAGGACCATAACATTGTATCAATCGCATCTGCTAGAAAAATGACAGGATGGATAATGAGAACCTTCAAAACTAGGGAGGCCAAGCCCATGATGACACTCTTCAGATCACTTGTTCTATCTAGGCTGGAATATTGCTGCACACTAACAGCATCTTTCAAGGCATGTGAAATTGCCGACCTGGAAAATGTACAGAAAACTTTCACGGCATGCATAACGGAGATAAAACACCTCAATTACTGGGAGCGCTTGAGGTTCCTAAACCTGTATTCCCTGGAACGCAGGAGGGAGAGATACATGATTATATACACCTGGAAAATCCTAGAGGGACTAGTACCGAACTTGCACACGAAAATCACTCACTGCGAAAGCAAAAGACTTGGCAGACGATGCACCATCCCCCCAATGAAAAGCAGGGGTGTCACTAGCACGTTAAGAGACCATACAATAAGTGTCAGGGGCCCGAGACTGTTCAACTGCCTCCCAGCACACATAAGGGGGATTACCAACAGACCCCTGGCAGTCTTCAAGCTGGCACTGGACAAGCACCTAAAGTCAGTTCCGAATCAGCCGGGCTGTGGCTCGTACGTTGGTTTGCGTGCAGCCAGCAGCAATAGCCTGGTTGATCAGGCTCTGATCCACCAGGAGGCCTGGTCACAGACCGGGCCGCGGGGGCGTTAACCCCCGGAACTCTCTCCAGGTAAACTCCAGGTAATACCCCCATGGCTGCAGAATGCACTGTCCCATAACTGCGAAAAAACTCCTGTAGGCCATACGCCGTGGCCTCGAAGGGTACATTCCGTACCTTCACCCATGTGAAGTACTTAGAAACATCATGTAACACAACATCCATCGCTGAATTCACACTCATGCGTTGTTCCTGGTACTGCTCGACAATTCTTGTGTAGAAGCCGGCTCTTAGAAATTTCACGAAGATTCTCGTCAAACCATTAAGAGCGACGCCATATAATTCCTCGTTGGGGATACCATATGTGTCCCTGATGATGTTAGGGAGAAGTACGTTCATCGTATCTCCACTTAACGTACCACGAACCAGCTCTATGCAGATAGTATTTACTCTCCCTACTGTATGTTCAGCCATTTTGATATCCCAAAATGAGCAGCGCACGTCCTCACTACTCAATGGTTGTTGATGTACAAAAACTGGAGTTAGTAGGGCGTCCACTGGTGTTAGCAGGGTGTACACTGGTGTCAAAAGGCTGTAAACTGGTCTTTGCAGGGTGTACACTGGTGTTAGTAGGGTTAACAGGGTGTACACTAGTGCTAGTAGGGTGTACACTGGTGTTAGCAGAGTGTACACTGGTGTTAGCAGGGTGTACACTGGTGTTAACGGTGTACACTGGTAGCAGGGTGTACACTGGTAGCAGGGTGTACACTGGTGTTAGCAGGGTGTACACTGGTGTTAACATGGTGTACATTGGTGTTACCAATGTGCACTGGTGTTAGAAGGGTGTACGCTGGTAGCATCGTGTACACTGGTGATAGCAGGGTGCACATTGGTGTTAGTAGGGTGTACATTGGATTTAGCAGAGTGTACACTGGTGTTAGCAGCGTGTACACTGGTGTTAACAGGGTGTACACTGGTAGCAGGGTGTACACTGGTGTTACCAGGGTGTACACTGTTGTTAGAATGGTGTACGCTGGTAGCATCGTGTACACTGGTGATAGCAGGGTGCACATTGGTGTTAGTAGGGTGTACATTGGATTTAGCAGAGTGTACACTGGTGTTAGCAGCGTGTACACTGGTGTTAACAGGGTGTACACTGGTAGCAGGGTGTACACTGGTGTTACCAGGGTGTACACTGTTGTTAGGAGGGTGTACACTGGTGGTAGCAGGGTGTTCACTGGTGTTAGCAGGGTGTACACTGGTCTTAACAGGGTGTACACTGGTGTTAACAGGGTGTACACTGGTGTTAGCAGAGTGTACACTGGTGTTAGCAGAGTGTACACTGCTGTTACCAGGGTGTATACTGGTGTTAACACGGTGTACACTGGTGTTAATAGGGTGTACACTGGTGTTAATAGGGTGTTCACTGGTGTTAACAGGGTGAACACTGGTGTTAGGGTGTACACTGATGTTAACAGGGTGTATGCTGGTGTTAGCAGGGTGTACACAGGTGTTACCTTGGTGTACACTGGTGTTAGCATGGGGTACAATGGTGTTAACAGGGTGTACACTGGTGCTAACAGGGTGTACACTGGTGTTAACAGGGTGTACATTGGTGCTAACAGGGTGTACACTGGTGTTAGCAAGGTGTACACGGGTGTTATCAGTGTGTACACTGGTGTTAACAGGGTGTACACTGCTGTTAGCAGGGTGTTCACTGGTGTTAACAGGGTGCTCACTGGTGTTAGCTGGGTGTACTCTGGTGTTAGCAGGGTGTAAACTGGTGTTAGCAAGGTGTACACTGGTGTTAGCAGGGGTGTACCCTGCTGTTAGAGTGTACACTGGTGTTAACAGGGTGTACACTAGTGTTAGCAGGGTGTACACTGGTGTTAACAGGGCGTATACTGGTCCTAACAGGGTGTACACTGGTCCTAACAAGGTGTACACTGGTGTTAACAGGGTGTACACTGGTGTTAGGGTTTACACTTGCGTTAATAGGCTGTACACTGGTGCTAAGGTGTACTCTGCTGTTAGCACGGTGTACGTTGGTGTTAGCAGGGTGTAAACTGGTGTTAGCAGGGTGTACACTGGTGTTAGCAGGATGTAAACTGGTCTTAACAGGGCGTACACTGGTGTTAGTAGTGTGTACACTGGTGTTAACAGGGTGTACACTGGTGTTAACAGGGTGTACACTGGTGTTAACAGGGTGTACACTGGTGTTAGCAGGGTGTACACTGGTGTTAACATGGTGTACACTGGTGTTAGCAGGGTGTACTCTGGTGTTAGTGGGGTGCATACTGGTGTTAGGAGGGTGTACACTGGTGTTAACAGGGTGTACATTGGTGTTAGCAGGGTGTACACGTGTAGACGGGTGTACATTGGTGTTAGCAGTGTGTACACTAGTGTTAGCAGTGTGTACGTTGGTGTTAACAGGGTCTTCACTGGTGTTAACAGCGTACACTGGTGTTAACAGGATGTACACTGGTGTTAACAGGGTGTACACTGGCGTTAGCAGGGTGTACACTGGTTTTAGCAGTGTACACTGGTATTAACAGGGTGTACACTGGTGTTAGCAGGGTGTTCACTGGTGCTAACAGTGTGTTCACTGGTGTCAGCAGGGTGTAACCTGGTGTTAGCAGAGTGTAAACTTGTGTTAGCAGGGTGTACACTGGTGTTAGCAGGGGTGTATCCTGCTGTTACCAGAGTGTACACTGGTGTTAACTGGGTGTACACTGGTCTTAGGGTGTACACTGGTCTTAACAGGGTGTACACTGGTCTTAACAGGGTGTACACTGGTCTTGACAGGGTGTACACTGGTGTTAAGGTGTACACTGGTGTTAGCATGAACACAGGCTGTACACTGATCTTAACAGTGTGTACACTGATGTTAGCAGCGTGTACACTGGTGTTAACAGGGTGTACACTGGTGTTAACAGGGTGTACACTGGTGTTAGCAGCGTGTACACTGGTGTTAACAGGGTGTACACTGGTGTTAACAGGGTGTACACTGGTGTTAACAGGGTGCACACTGGTGTTAGCAGGGTGTACACTGGTAACAGGGTGTACACTGGTGTTCACTTGTGTTAGCAGGGTGTACACTCGTGTTAGCAGGGTGTACAATGGTGTTAACATGGTGTACATTGGTGTTGGCAGGGTGTACACTGGTAGCATGTTGTACACAGGGCTAGCAGGGTATACACTGGTGTTAGCAGGGTTTAAACTTGTGTTAGCAGGGTGTACACTGGTCTTAACAGGGTGTACACTAGTGTTAACAAGGTGTACACTGTTGTTAACAGGGTGTACACTGGTCTTAGCAAGGTGTACACTGACGTTAACAGGGTGTACATTGGTGTTAGAAGGGTGTTCACTGGTCTTAACAAGGTGTACACTGGTGTTACTAGGGTGGATACTGGTGTTATCATAGCGCACAAAATGCGTGCTAAAGGAATAACAGGAAAAGTCGGTCGATGGATCTATAATTTCCTCACTAACAGAACACAGAGAGTAGTCGTCAACAGAGTAAAGTCCGAGGCAGCTACGGTGAAAAGCTCTGTTCCACAAGGCATAGTACTCGCTCCCATCATGTTCCTCATCCTCATATCCGACATAGACAAGGATGTCAGCCACAGCACCGTGTCTTCCTTTGCAGATGACACCCGAATCTGCATGACAGTGTCTTCCATTGCAGACACTGCAAGGCTCCAGGCGGACATCAACCAAATCTTTCAGTGGGCTGCAGAAAACAATATGAAGTTCAACGATGAGAAATTTCAATTACTCAGATATGGTAAACATGAGGAAATTAAATCTTCATCAGAGTACAAAACAAATTCTGGCCACAAAATAGAGCGAAACACCAACGTCAAAGACCTGGGAGTGATTATGTCGGAGGATCTCACCTTCAAGGACCATAACATTGTATCAATCGCATCTGCTAGAAAAATGACAGGATGGATAATGAGAACCTTCAAAACTAGGGAGGCCAAGCCCATGATGACACTCTTCAGGTCACTTGTTCTATCTAGGCTGGAATATTGCTGCACACTAACAGCACCTTTCAAGGCAGGTGAAATTGCCGACCTAGAAAATGTACAGAGAACTTTCACGGCGCGCATAACGGAGATAAAACACCTCAATTACTGGGAGCGCTTGAGGTTCCTAAACCTGTATTCCCTGGAACGCAGGAGGGAGAGATACATGATTATATACACCTGGAAAATCCTAGAGGGACTAGTACCGAACTTGCACACGAAAATCACTCACTGCGAAAGAAAAAGACTTGGCAGACGATGCACCATCCCCCCAATGAAAAGCAGGGGTGTCACTAGCACGTTAAGAGACCATACAATAAGTGTCAGGGGCCCGAGACTGTTCAACCGCCTCCCAGCACACATAAGGGGGATTACCAACAGACCCCTGGCAGTCTTCAAGCTTGCACTGGACAAGCACCTAAAGTCAGTTCCTGATCAGCCGGGCTGTGGCTCGTACGTTGGTTTGCGTGCAGCCAGCAGCAACAGCCTGGTTGATCAGGCGCTGATCCACCAGGAGGCCTGGTCACAGACCGGGCCGCGGGGGCGTTGACCCCCGAAACTCTCTCCAGGTAAACTCCAGGTGTACACTGGTGTTAAGGTGTACACTGTTAATAGGGTGTACACGGTCTTAGAAGGTTGTACACTGACGTTAACAGGGTGTACACTGGTGTTAGCAGGGTGTACAATGGTGTTAACTGTGTACACTGGTGTTAACAGGGTGTACACTTGTGTTAAGAGGGTGTACACTTGTGTTACAGGGTGTTCATTGGTGTTAACAGGGTGTACATTGGTGTTAACAGGGTGTACACTAGTGTTAACAGGGTGTACATTGGTATTAACAGGGTGTACACTTTTGTTAACAGGGTGTACACTTGTGTAATAAGGTGTACATTGGTGTTAGCATGGTGTACACTGCTGTTAAAAGGTGTACACTGGTGCTAGCAGGGTGAACATTGGTGTTAGCAGGGTGTACACTAGTGTTAACAGGGTGTACATTGGTATTAACAGGGTGTACACTTTTGTTAACAGGGTGTACACTTGTATTAACAAGGTGTACATTGGTGTTAGCATGGTGTACACTGGTGTTAACACGGTGTACACTAGTGTTAACAGGGTGTACATTGGTGTTAGCAGGGTGTACACTAGTGTTAACAGTTTGTACACTAGTGTTAGTAGGGTGTACAGTGGTGTTAGCAGGGTGTACACTAGTGTTAACAGGGTGTACATTGGCGTAAGTAGGGTGTACACTGGTGTTAGCAGGGTGAACACTGGTGTTAGCAGTGTTAACAGGGTGTACACTGGTGTTTGTAGGGTGTACACTGGTGTTAGTAGGGTGTACACTGGTGTTAGCAGGGTGTACACTGGTGTTAACAGGGTGTACATTGGTTAGCAGGGTGTACGGTGGTGTTAGGGTGTACACTGGTGTTAGGAGGGTGTACACTGGTGTTAGCAGGATGTACACTGGTGTCAGCAGGGTGTAAACTGGTGTTAGTATAATTGGTTTATTTGGCTGTTCTGGTAGCGGGCGTGCGAATGATAAACGTCTTCGGAGGCATCTTACTTTATTGTTAAGTCGTTGTGGGTACACAGGCTTATGTGTTGTGCCCATGGCCCGTGAGGGCCATCCCACGATAGAACTAGTGTGCCTTCTCTCTTGCTGCCAGGCCGCTGTGAGAGTGAGGCAGAGGCAAGGGCAGGCAGGCTGGCTTTCCCACCGAGAGGCCTGGCTACAGAGGGCAGCACCTTAGTGCCACGAAATATGAGCTAAGCTGGCAGACAACAAGGCTGTCTGTGCAGACAGTACAGGCTGTCTACATACGCTCAGCCATTTACCTCGCGTCGTCTCGGCGCGAAAATACTGGTGGTAAAAAAAAACTCGGTCTCTCTCTCGTAGGAACAGGGCACAGAACACAAAATAAAAACATATATATACATATGGACATAGAAAAAAAAAACTTCCTACAGGGAGGGAAGAAAAAAACGTGGGGTGTGCTAAACATCGTGGTCATAGGCAGTGAGCGTTGAAGGGCATCACTGCACTCCTTCCTGCGTCTGGACAGATACTGCAACACGGGAGACATCGCTGTGGCTGAGCTGTGACGTAACAGGGTACGGTCTCCTCTGGAACGGTGAAACAGTCATCGTAGGAGTCTCTGCAGGTTTTCACTCAACCTGGGGCACGACATGCTGGTGCCCTCGAGTGAGGCGTCGTCAAAACTCGGCAACTGGGCAGTACTTCTGGCAAGTGACTCAGGAGGACACTTCTCGACTGGCACTGTCGCTGGGCTGTCACTGCCGGTGAATGTGGAGCGAATCGTGGAGCGAGTCGTGGCAGAGACGACTGGGCGAAACATCTGGGAGTCATAACATCATTCACCAGACTGCAGTGAGAGAGCTAGCAGTCAAAGTGACATCATCTTTGTGCAGGCTGCTCACTGAAGCTTGTGACACAAGGCTGACAGCGCTTGCCGACAGTGGCTAACTGCGGCTTGACGAATGTCATTCTCTTGGCAGTTGGAGTTACAGCAGAGGTTAGTCTAAGCATCCCCAGACATGTTTCTCTACATATAACTGCATTCTGAAGGTCTGGAGGTGAAGTGAAACAAATCTCGATGGGAATCGTAGCATGTACGATTCTGCAGAACATCTATGAGCGACGAGCATAAGAGATTTCTGTACAAGAGGAGCTCGAGTTCAGAGCTGACTGATAACAGTTGTCAAACACACTGGTCACACCGGGTGACTTAGCACAGTGGTGCTACTCAGGTCTGGCTCAGACCTCACTGGACACACGGAAGCTACACACACCCGCAGTACATGCAGTGCACTAACCTGTGAGAACACTGACTGAGAGGAATTAATTAACACACGACATATATCTTCTCTCAATCTTCTCGACAATACTGAAATAATTACTAGAAACACTCGATGTGACATCATGTGATGTCGCGAGGTGATGTCAGCAGCTCTGTGACATCAGCAGACATCTCGAGGTAACGTCACGCAGACATCGTGACGTCATGAAGTCGGGCAGCATCGTCCGTGATGTCATGAAGTCGGCAGCAGACCACAGCATGTGGCTTGCGACATCTGGCTTGGTAACTCACGTGGCTAGTAGGTCGACGTGACATTGCCCACACCCAACGTGGTGTCGGGATCCACGTGGCATCGTGATCTACGTGGCGTGCTGATCTATATGGCTTTCTGATCTACGTGGCATGCTGATCTGCGTGGCTTGCTGATCTATGTGGCATGCTGATCTGCGTAGTTTCGTGTGGCCTCGGGCACACGGATATACAGCTCAGGCAATGAATTCACATGGAAAACAGCGGAAACACAGCAGAGGGAGTGAGTAGTGGTGAGTGTATGGTAGTGTGGTGGCGAGGAGTTACCATTTTGTCCAAGGCACATGTCGATTAGACACTAGGCCTGG
Source organism: Cherax quadricarinatus (assembly GCF_038502225.1). Taxonomy (NCBI): domain Eukaryota; kingdom Metazoa; phylum Arthropoda; class Malacostraca; order Decapoda; family Parastacidae; genus Cherax; species Cherax quadricarinatus. The sequence continues at coordinate 71,117 of NW_027196744.1, forward strand.
TGTGTGTGTGTGTGTGTGTGTGTGTGTGTACTCACCTATTTGTACTCACCTATTTGTGGTTGCAGGGGTCGAGTCCTAGCTCCTGGCCCCGCCTCTTCACCGGTTGCTACTAGGCCCTCTCTCTCCCCGCTCCATGAGCTTTATCAAACCTCGTCTTAAAACTGTGTATGGTTCCTGCCTCCACTACGTCATTTTCTAGGCTATTCCACTGCCTTACAACTCTATGACTGAAGAAATACTTCCTACTATCTCTCTGACTCATTTGTGTCTTCAACTTCCAATTGTGGCCTCTTGTTTCTGTGTCCCCTCCCTGGAACATCCTGTCCTTGTCCACCTTGTCTATTCCACGCAGTATTTTATATGTCGTTATCATGTCTTCCCTGACCCTCCTGTCCTCCAGTGTCGTCAGGCCGATTTCCCTTAATCTTTCTTCATAGGACATTCCCCTTAGCTCTGGAACTAACCTTGTTGCAAACCTTTGTACTTTCTCTAGTTTCTTGACGTGCTTTATCAAGTGCGGGTTCCAAACAGGTGCTGCATACTCCAGTATGGGCCTGACATACACGGTGTACAGTGTCTTGAATGATTCCTTACTAAGGTATCGGAATGCTGTTCTCAGGTTTGCCAGGCGCCCATATGCTGCAGCAGTTATCTGATTGATGTGTGCTTCCGGATACATGCTCGGTGTTATACTCACCCCAAGATCTTTCTCCTTGAGTGAGGTTTGCAGTCTTTGGCCACCTAGCCTATACTCTGTCTGTGGTCTTCTGTGCCCTTCCCCTATCTTCATGACTTTGCATTTGGCAGGATTAAATTCGAGAAGCCATTTGCTGGACCAGGTGTCCAGTCTGTCCAGGTCTCTTTGAAGTCCTGCCTGGTCCTCATCAGATTTAATTCTCCTCATTAACTTCACATCATCTGCAAACAGGGACACTTCTGAGTCTAACCCTTCCGTCATGTCGTTCACATATACCAAAAATAGCACTGGTCCTAGGACCGACCCCTGTGGGACCCCGCTCGTCACAGGTGCCCACTGTGATACATCATTACGTACCATGACTCGTTGTTGCCTCCCTGTCAGGTATTCTCTGATCCATTGCAGTGCCCTTCCTGTTATATGCGCCTGATGCTCTAGCTTATGCACTAATCTCTTGTGAGGAACTGTGTCAAAGGCCTTCTTGCAGTCCAAGAAGATGCAATCAACCCACCCCTCTCTCTCTTGTCTTACTTCTGTTATTTTATCATAAAACTCCAGAAGGTTTGTGACACAGGATTTGCCTTCCGTGAATCCGTGCTGGTTGGCATTTATACTCCTGTTCCGTTCCAGGTACTCCACCACTCTCCTCCTGATAATCTTCTCCATAATTTTGCATACTATACACGT
>NW_027196745.1:0-2500 GCF_038502225.1 Cherax quadricarinatus
ACCAGCAGAAAAAAAATGTTTATAAGTCTCGATGCTGAGAAGCATTTAATTCATTCAAAAATGTAAAATTAAGTTTTAAGACTTTCTCTACCACCGCTCCACGTAAATGTCTGAACTGTAAGAGCGACCACCACACTCTTGCTGCCAAGTGCACTGTGAGAGTGACCACCACACTCTTACTGCCAAGTGCACTATGAGAGCGACCACCACACTCTTGCTGCCAAGTGCACTATGAGAGTGACCACCACACTCTTGCTGCCAAGTGCACTGTGAGAGCGACCACCACACTCTTGCTGCCAAGTGCACTGTGAGAGCGACCACCACACTCTTGCTGCCAAGTGCACTGTGAGAGCGACCACCACACTCTTGCTGCCAAGTGCACTGTGAGAGCGACCACCACACTCTTGCTGCCAAGTGCACTATGAGAGTGACCACCACACTCTTGCTGCCAAGTGCACTGTGAGAGCGACCACCACACTCTTGCTGCCAAGTGCACTGTGAGAGCGACCACCACACTCTTGCTGCCAAGTGCACTATGAGAGCGACCACCACACTCTTGCTGCCAAGTGCACTATGAGAGCGACCACCACACTCTTGCTGCCAAGTGCACTATGAGAGTGACCACCACACTCTTGCTGCCAAGTGCACTGTGAGAGCGACCACCACACTCTTGCTGCCAAGTGCACTGTGAGAGCGACCACCACACTCTTGCTGCCAAGTGCACTATGAGAGTGACCACCACACTCTTGCTGCCAAGTGTACTGTGAGAGCGACCACCACACTCTTGCTGCCAAGTGCACTATGAGAGCGACCACCACACTCTTGCTGCCAAGTGCACTATGAGAGTGACCACCACACTCTTGCTGCCAAGTGCACTGTGAGAGCGACCACCACACTCTTGCTGCCAAGTGCACTATGAGAGCGACCACCACACTCTTGCTGCCAAGTGCACTGTGAGAGCGACCACCACACTCTTGCTGCCAAGTGCACTGTGAGAGCGACCACCACACTCTTGCTGCCAAGTGCACTGTGAGAGCGACCACCACACTCTTGCTGCCAAGTGCACTATGAGAGTGACCACCACACTCTTGCTGCCAAGTGCACTGTGAGAGCGACCACCACACTCTTGCTGCCAAGTGCACTGTGAGAGCGACCACCACACTCTTGCTGCCAAGTGCACTATGAGAGCGACCACCACACTCTTGCTGCCAAGTGCACTGTGAGAGCGACCACCACACTCTTGCTGCCAAGTGCACTATGAGAGTGACCACCACACTCTTGCTGCCAAGTGCACTGTGAGAGCGACCACCACACTCTTGCTGCCAAGTGCACTGTGAGAGCGACCACCACACTCTTGCTGCCAAGAGCACTATGAGAGCGACCACCACACTCTTGCTGCCAAGTGCACTGTGAGAGCGACCACCACACTCTTGCTGCCAAGTGCACTGTGAGAGCGACCACCACACTCTTGCTGCCAAGAGCACTATGAGAGCGACCACCACACTCTTGCTGCCAAGTGCACTGTGAGAGCGACCACCACACTCTTGCTGCCAAGTGCACTATGAGAGTGACCACCACACTCTTGCTGCCAAGTGCACTGTGAGAGCGACCACCACACTCTTGCTGCTAAGTGCACTGTGAGAGCGACCACCACACTCTTGCTGCCAAGAGCACTATGAGAGCGACCACCACACTCTTGCTGCCAAGTGCACTGTGAGAGCGACCACCACACTCTTGCTGCCAAGTGCACTATGAGAGTGACCACCACACTCTTGCTGCCAAGTGCACTATGAGAGCGACCACCACACTCTTGCTGCCAAGTGCACTATGAGAGTGACCACCACTCTCTTGCTGCCAAGTGCACTATGAGAGCGACCACCACACTCTTGCTGCCAAGTGCACTGTGAGAGCGACCACCACACTCTTGCTGCCAAGTGCACTGTGAGAGCGATCACCACACTCTTGCTGCCAAGTGCAATGTGAGAGCGACCACCACACTCTTGCTGCCAAGTGCACTATGAGAGCGACCACCACACTCTTGCTGCCAAGTGCACTATGAGAGTGACCACCACACTCTTGCTGCCAAGTGCACTGTGAGAGTGACCACCACACTCTTGCTGCCAAGTGCACTGTGAGAGTGACCACCACACTCTTGCTGCCAAGTGCACTGTGAGAGTGACCACCACACTCTTGTTGCCAAGTGCACTATGAGAGCGACCACCACACTCTTGCTGCCAAGTGCACTATGAGAGCGACCACCACACTCTTGCTGCCAAGTGCACTATGAGAGCGACCACCACACTCTTCCTGCCAAGTGCACTATGAGAGTGACCACCACACTCTTGCTGCCAAGTGCACTGTGAGAGTGCCACCACACTCTTGCTGCCAAGTGCACTATGAGAGCGACCACCACACTCTTGCTGCCAAGTGCACTATGAGAGTGACCACCACACTCTTGCTGCCAAGTGCACTATGAGAGCGACCACCACACTCTTGCTGC
>NW_027196745.1:7500-32500 GCF_038502225.1 Cherax quadricarinatus
ACCTTTATATTGTTTCGTGTACATTAGCTATATGAAGCAACTTTAAGAAATTCAATAACTGTAATGTATTTTTTTTTGGAGTTCCAATGCTGAATGGGGTCTTCTAAAGATTTTGTTACCTTTGTAATTCCGTATTTTTGGAGGTACAGCTCAGGAAGAACAATGGATGCACAATAAACTAGTCGTTCAGGAGGTATAACTAATGTCACCTACTGTTCCTATATTTAATGTTATAAATTCTGTTATTTAAGGCACCATAAAATTTAACAGATAAATAACCAGGTTGGTAGACAGCAACCACCCAGGGGGGTACTACCGTCCTGCCAAGTGAGTGTGGAACAGAAACCTATAATTGTTTTACATGATGGTAGGATTACTGGTGTCCTCATTAAGACGTTGGATAACAGGTATATCTTGCTATTTCTACTTACACTTAGGACACACTACACAGGCAGGCACATGCATATATGTACATACACTCATCTAGGCTTTCCTTCTTTTTTCTTAATAGATTTGTTCTTCTTTATTTCCTTTATTATTTAGGAAAAATAGAAAATAATCTTTCCTCCGAGAGCCATGCGCGTCATGTGAGGCTACTAAAATGCCGGGAGCAATGGACTAGTAACCCTTCATTCTGTAGAACATACTAAAAAGGAGAAGAATAACTATAAAAGTTGGATATTTGAATGTGCGTGGATGTAGTGAAGATAAAAAGAGATGATTGATAATATTATGAATGAAAAAAAGTTGGATGTCCTGGCTCTAAGTAAAACAAAGAAGAAGAGAGGCGAGTTTCAGCGGAGAGAAATATAGGGGATTAAGTCTGGAGTATCTGAGAGAGTTAGAGCTAAGGAAGGGGGTAGCAATAATGTTAAGGGATCAGTTATGGAGGGGAAAGATGGAACATAAATGAATAAATTCAAGGATTATGTGGATTAAAATAAGGGTTGGATATGAAAAGTTGGTCATAATAGGTAAGTTTGCACCTGGAGAAGAAAGGTGTGTAAAGGAGAGAAGGATTTTGCGAGATGCTAAGTGAGTTTGTAGGAACTTTTTAACCAAGTGACAGAGTAATTGCGGTAGAGGACCTATATGCTAAAGTAGGAGAAACATTTGAAGAGGGTGTGGTAGGAAGTTTGGGGTGCCAGGTGTAACTGATAATGGTTGCCCTTTGATTGAAATTTGTATGGAAACGAGTTTGGTTATAGGTAATACAGAGGATGAATAAGACTACAAGATATGAAGTAGGGCATAATGACATTAGTTTGTTGGACTACGTATTGGTAGATAAAAGACTTTTGAGTAGACTTCAGGATGTACATGTTTATAGAGGGGCCACAGATATATCAGATAACTGTTTAATGGTAGCTACAGTGAGAGTAAAACGTAGATGGGATACAAGGAAATTGGATGCAGCAAGAAAGAGAGAGGAAAGTTTTTTCAGGTATTCAGAAATATAGTAACATAGATTATCCTACATAGGAACATGTGTGTAAAGAACCTAGAATAACCCAAAAGGTGAAGGTTCATAAGCTAAAGTAAGAGGCAGACAGGGAAAGATACAAGCAACTATTGCAGGATAGATGGGCTTGTGAGAGCATAGGCAATGAGGTCGAAGAGGTATGGGGTAGGTTTAAAAATGTAGTGTTAGAGTGTTCAGCAGAAGTTTGTGGTTACAGGATAGTGAGTGCGGGAGAGAAGAGGAGCGATTGGTGGAATAATGATGTAAAGAGAGTATTAAGAGAGAAAAAGTTAGGACATGAGACGTTTTAACAAAGCAGAAGTGATGCAAGGAGCAACAAGTGTATGAAGAGAAAAAGAAAGGTTAAGAGAGTAGTGAAGCATTGTAAAAAGAGAGAAAATGAGTGAGTGAGTGAGATGTTATCAACAATTTTTGTTGAAAGTAAGAAAAAGTTTTGGAGTAAGACTGATAAGTTGAGGAAGCCTAAGAAACGAATGGATTGGATAGTTAGAAACAGGAGAGGAGAGTCACTAAATGGAGAATATGAGGTATCGCCAAGATGCAGGGAATATTTTGAGGAATTGTTAAATGTTGATGAAGTTAGCGAAGCTGTGATTTCGTGACTAGGCAGTGAGGAACAATATCTTGTAGGAGGAGCGGAGTCATGAGCGGAGGAAGTTCGTGAAGCAGTGGGTAGAATGAGAGGGAGAAAAGCAGCTGGGATTGATGGGATAAAGGTAGAAATGTTAAAAGCTGGTGGGTATACAGTTTTGGAGTGTTTTATGCTTTATTGAATAAACCTATTGAAGAAAGTAAGGTACCTAGGGATTAGCAGGGAGCATGTATAATTCCTTTATGAAGGGGACAAAAGAGATTGTAAAAATTATTGGGAATGAATCTGTTGAGTAAACCTAGTAAGGAGTTTGGTAGTTATTATTGAAAGAATTAAAAGTAGGACGGAGAGAAGAATAGCTGTTGAACAAGGAAGCTTTAGGAAGGGTAGGGGATGTGAACACCAAGTGTTCGCAGTGAAACACATAGGTGAACAGTAAAGAGGTTTTTGTGGCATTAATGGATTTGGAAAAGGTGAACGACTGGGTGGATATAAGGGCAATATGGTAGATGTTGCAAATGTAAGGAATATGAGGTAGGTTAATGAAAGCAGTGAAAAGTTTTTGTGAGGATAGTAAGGCTCAGATTAGAGTATGTAGGAGACAGGGAGATTATTTCCTAGTAAATGTAGACCTTAGGTAAGGATGTGTGATGCCACAATGGATGTTCAATATATTTATAAATAGGGCTGTAAGAGAAGTAAATGCTCGGGTGTTGGCAAGATGTGTGAGGTTAAAAGGTAAAGAATCTAACTCAAAATGAGAGTTGTCACGGTTGCTCTTTGCTGATGACACTGTGCTTTTGGAAGTTTCTGAAGAGAAGTTGCCGAGGATGGTGGATGAGTTTGGTAGGGTATGTAAAAGAAGAAAATTAAAAGTGAATATAGGAAAAAGTAAGGTGATGAGGAAACCAAAAATTAGTTAACGAAAGATTGGATATCAGATTGGAGGGAGAGAGTACTAGGGAGGTGAATGAATTCAGATATTTGGGAATGAACGTGTCAGCAGATGGGTCTATGAAACAGGAGGTGATTTATAGAATTGACGATGGGAAAAACGTGAGTGGTGCACTGAGGAGTCTGTGGAGAAAAAAAAAACTTTATACATGGAAGCAAAGAAAGAAATGTCTGAGAGAATAATTATACCAATGCTCTTATAAGGGTGTGAAGCATGGGTGGTGAATGTTGCAACAAGGAGAAGCTGGAGGCAGTGTAGATGTCGTGCTTGAGGACAATGTGTGGTGTGAATATAATGTACATAACTCATTGTTTGGAAATTAGCAGGAGGTTTACCTGGAGTTTACCTGGAGAGAGTTCCTGGGGTCAACGCCCCCGCGGCCCGGTCTGTGACCAGGCCTCCTGGTGTGGGATTACCTAAATTACTATCAAGAGGGCTGTAGAGAGATTGTTTAGGTGGTTCCGAGATGTAGAGAGGGTGGAAGAAAATAGAATGACTTCGAGAGTGTTTAAATGTGTAGTGGAGGAAAGGTGGGGTAGAGGTCTGCCTAGGAAATATTGGAGGGAGGGGGTAAAGGAAGTTTTGTGTGCGAGGGACTTGGACTTCTAGCAAGTATGCAGGAGCATGCATGAGCATAAACATTTAACAATTCCTCAAAATATTCCATCCAGCTTCACGATACCTCTAACTTTCCTTTTAATAACTATCTTCTCATTTTTTAACTATCAAATTCATTCGTTCCCTAGACTTCCTCAACTTATTAATCTTACTTCAAAACTTTTTCATATTTTCAACAAAATTTGTTGATAACATCTCACCCACTCTCTCATTTGCTCTCTTTTTATTATGTTTCACCACTCTTTTAACTTCTCTTTTTCTCTCCATATACTCCTCCCTCCTTGCATCACTTCTACTTTGTAAAAACCTCTCAAATGCCTATACTCTCACTAGCCAGTCTATCCTCCAACAGTTTTTTACATCTTAACCTAACTGCTTCCTCCTTTAGCTTCTTCCATTTTCCTTGTATCCCATCTACCTCTTACTCTCACTGTAGCTACAGTTAAAAAGTGATCTGATATATCTGTGGCCCCTCTATAAACATGTACATCCTGAAGTCTACCGAACAGTCTTTTATCTACTAATACGAAGTCCAACAAATTACTGTCATTACGCCCTATATTATATCTTGTATACTTATTTATCCTCTTTTTCTAAAAATATGTGTTACCTATAACCAAACCCATTTCCATACAAAGTTCAATCAAATGCTCCCTATTATCATTTAAACCTGGCAGGTGTACACACACACAAGAGCTTGGACTCGTCCCCTGCAACCTCAACTAGGTGAGTACACACACACACACACACACACACACACACACACACACACACACATATATATATATATATATATATATATATATATATATATATATATATATATATATATATATATATATATATATATATATATATATATATATATATATATATCAATACTGCACTAGCCAGGACTCGAACCCATGCTGCTTTGGCCTGCCTCATGGTGGGCGGAAACACATGATGCCCTAATCCACTAGACCATACGATCGTATGGGTCCAGTGGATCCACAGGATCGTATGGTCCAGTGGATTAGGGCGTCATGTGTTTTCGTCCACCATGAGGTAGGCCAAAGCACCATAGGTTCGAGTCCTTGGCTAGTGCAGTGTTGTTATTGATCAATACCACTCGTTTGTGGTCTCAATAATATAAATATATTATGTATATATTTATGTATATATATATATATATATATATATATATATATATATATATATATATATATATATATATATATATATATATATATATAGGTAGTAGGTTGGTAGACAGCAACCACCCAGGGAAGTACTACCGTCCTGCCAGATGACTGTGAAACAGAAACCTGTAACTGTTTTGCATGATGGTAGGATTGCTGGTTTCTTTTTCTGTCTCATAAACACGCTAAGATAACAGGGATATCTTGCTACTCCTACTTACACTTTGGTCACACTTCACAGACACGCACATGCATATATATATACATTCATCTAGGTTTTTCTCCTTTTTCTAAATAGCTCTTGTTCTTCTTTATTTCTTCTATCGTCCATGGGGAAGTGGAAAAGAATCTTTCCTCCGTAAGCCATGCGTGTCGTATGAGGCGACTAAAATGCCGGGAGCAATGGGCTAGTAACCCCTTCTCCTGTAGACATTTACTAAAAAAGAGAAGAAGAAAAACTTTATAAAACTGGGATGCTTAAATGTGCGTGGATGTAGTGCGGATGACAAGAAACAGATGATTGCTGATGTTATGAATGAAAAGAAGTTGGATGTCCTGGCCCTAAGCGAAACAAAGCTGAAGGGGGTAGGAGAGTTTCAGTGGGGGGAAATAAATGGGATTAAATCTGGAGTATCTGAGAGAGTTAGAGCAAAGGAAGGGGTAGCAGTAATGTTAATTGATCAGTTATGGAAGGAGAAAAGAGAATATGAATGTGTAAATTCAAGAATTATGTGGATTAAAGTAAAGGTTGGATGCGAGAAGTGGGTTATAATAAGCGTGTATGCACCTGGAGAAGAGAGGAATGCAGAGGAGAGAGAGAGATTTTGGGAGATGTTAAGTGAATGTATAGGAGCCTTTGAACCAAGTGAGAGAGTAATTGTGGTAGGGGACCTGAATGCTAAAGTAGGAGAAACTATTAGAGAGGGTGTGGTAGGTAAGTTTGGGGTGCCAGGTGTAAATGATAATGGGAGCCCTTTGATTAAACTTTGTATAGAAAGGGGTTTAGTTATAGGTAATACATATTTTAAGAAAAAGAGGATAAATAAGTATACAAGATATGATGTAGGGCGAAATGACAGTAGTTTGTTGGATTATGTATTGGTAGATAAAAGACTGTTGAGTAGACTTCAGGATGTACATGTTTATAGAGGGGCAACAGATATATCAGATCACTTTCTAGTTGTAGCTACACTGAGAGTAAAAGGTAGATGGGATACAAGGAGAATAGAAGCATCAGGGAAGAGAGAGGTGAAGGTTTATAAACTAAAAGAGGAGGCAGTTAGGGTAAGATATAAACAGCTATTGGAGGATAGATGGGCTAATGAGAACATAGGCAATAGGGTCAAAGATGTATGGGGTAGGTTTAAAAATGTAGTGTTAGAGTGTTCAGCAGAAGTTTGTGGTTACAGGAAACTGGGTGCGGGAAGGTAGAGGAGCGATTGGTGGAATGATGATGTAAAGAGAGTAGTAAGGGAGAAAAAGTTAGCATATGAGAAGTTTTTACAAAGTGGAAGTGATGCAAGCAGGGAAGAGTATATGGAGAAAAAGAGAGAGGTTAAGAGAGTGGTGAAGCAATGTAAAAAGAGAGCAAATGAGAGAGTGGGTGAGATGTTATCAACAAATTTTGTTGAAAATAAGAAAAAGTTTTGGAGTGAGATTAACAAGTTAAGAAAGCCTAGAGAACAAATGGATTTGTCAGTTAAAAATAGGAGAGGAGAGTTATTAAATGGAGAGTTAGAGGTATTGGGAAGATGGAGGGAATATTTTGAGGAATTGTTAAATGTTGATGAAGATAGGGAAGCTGTGATTTCGTGTATAGGACAAGGAGGAATAACATCTTGTAGGAGTGAGGAAGAGCCAGTGGTGAGTGTGGGGGAAGTTCGTGAGGCAGTAGGTAAAATGAAAGGGGGTAAGGCAGCCGGGATTGATGGGATAAAGATAGAAATGTTAAAAGCAGGTGGGGATATAGTTTTGGAGTGGTTGGTGCAATTATTTAATAAATGTGTGGAAGAGGGTAAGGTACCTAGGGATTGGCAGAAAGCATGCATAGTTCCTTTGTATAAACGCAAAGGGGATAAAAGAGAGTGCAAAAATTATAGGGGGATAAGTCTGCTGAGTATACCTGGTAAAGTGTACGGTAGAGTTATTATTGAAAGAATTAAGAGTAAGACGGAGAATAGGATAGCAGATGAAAAAGGAGGCTTTAGGAAAGGTAGGGGGTGTGTGGACCAGGTGTTTACAGTGAAACATATAAGTGAACAGTATTTAGATAAGGCTAAAGAGGTCTTTGTGGCATTTATGGATTTGGAAAAGGCGTATGGCAGGGTGGTTAGGGGGGCAATGTGGCAGATGTTGCAAGTGTATGGTGTATGAGGTAGGTTACTGAAAGCAGTGAAGAGCTTTTACGAGGATAGTGAGGCTCAAGTTAGAGTATGTAGGAAAGAGGGAAATTATTTCCCAGTAAAAGTAGGCCTTAGACAAGGATGTGTGATGTCACCGTGGTTGTTTAATATATTTATAGATGGGGTTGTAAGAGAAGTAAATGCGAGGGTCTTGACAAGAGACGTGGAGTTAAAAGATAAAGAATCACACACAAAGTGGGAGTTGTCACAGCTGCTCTTTGCTGATGACACTGTGCTCTTGGGAGATTCTGAAGAGAAGTTGCAGAGATTGGTGGATGAATTTGGTAGGGTGTGCAAAAGAAGAAAATTAAAGGTGAATACAGGAAAGAGTAAGGTTATGAGGATAAAAAGATTAGGTGATGAAAGATTGAATATCAGATTGGAGGGAGAGTGTATGGAGGAGGTGAATGTATTCAGATATTTGGGAGTGGACGTGTCAGCGGATGGATCTATGAAAGATGAGGTGAATCAAAGAACTGATGAGGGAAAAAGAGTGAGTGGTGCACTTAGGAGTCTGTGGAGACAAAGAACTTTGTCCTTGGAGGCAAAGAGGGGAATATATGAGAGTATAGTTTTACCAACGCTCTTATATGGGTGTGAAGCATGGGTGATGAATGTTGCAGCGAGGAGAAGGCTGGAGGCAGTGGAGATGTCATGTCTGAGGGCAAAGTGTGGTGTGAATATAATGCAGAGAATTCGTAGTTTGGAAGTTAGGAGGAGGTGTGGGATTACCAAAACTGTTGTCCAGAGGGCTGATGAAGGGTTGCTGAGGTGGTTCGGACATGTAGAGAGAATGGAGCGAAACAGAATGACTTCAAGAGTGTATCAGTCTGTAGTGGAAGGAAGGCGGGGTAGGGGTCGGCCTAGGAAAGGTTGGAGAGAGGGGGTAAAGGAGGTTTTGTGTGCGAGGGGCTTGAACTTCCAGCAGGTATGCGTGAGCGTGTTTGATAGGAGTGAATGGAGACAAATGGTTTTTAATACTTGACGTGCTGTTGGAGTGTGAGCAAAGTAACATTTATGAAGGGGTTCAGGGAAACCGGCTGGCCGGACTTGAGTCCTGGAGATGGGAAGTACAGTGCCTGCACTCTGAAGGAGGGGTGTTAATGTTGCAGTTTAAAAACTCTAGTGTAAAGCAACCTTCTGGCAAGACAGTGATGGAGTGAATGATGGTGTAAGTTTTTCTTTTTCGGGCCACCCTGCCTTGGTGGGAATCGGCCAGTGTGAAAATAAAAAAAAAATAATATATATATATATATATATATATATATATATATATATATATATATATATATATATATATATATATATATATATATATATATATATGTCGTGCCGAATATGTAAAACTGGTCAATTAGCAAGAACTCATTTAAAATTAAGTCCTTTCTAAAATTTTCTCTTATACGTTTAAAGATATATTTTTTTCATTAATGTTGATGTAAAAATTTATAATTTTTGTACCAAAAGGAACTTAGAAAACTTACCTAACCTTATTATAACAAGAACAATTTATTTTAGCCTAACCCAACTAAATATTTTAGATTTGTTTACAGTAATTTAATACTAAACAAACACAGTGAAATATGTTTTTTTTCGTTAGGTTCAGAATGATTTTGGCGAAATTATTGCATACACAAATTTTCACTTGTTCTATATGGCCGGATGAGCGTTGCTATTTAAGCCAAGATCTCAAGTTCTGCCTATTCGGCACGACATATATATATATATATATATATATATATATATATATATATATATATATATATATATATATATATATATATATATATATATATATATATATATATATATATATATATATATATATATACAACACAGCACTAGCCAAGGGGTCGAACCCATGCTGTTTTGGCCCTCCTCATGGTGAGAGAAAACGCATGACGCTTTAGAGCACTAGACCACACAATACTTAATAATGGTGCATCCTGCGAAGCTAGATGTTGCACCCACCATCGAAGGGCATACGGTAGTGTGGACGCCTCGGAGTTAATTTCTTTCTACTTCCTGTTTGTGTACTAGCTTAACAAGCAGTATATTATATTATTGTACCCATGGAACAAGTGGTATTGATCAATGACAACACTGTGGCTAGACCAGGACTCGAACCAATAAAGGCGTCATGAGTTTTCGCCCACCATGAGGCAGGCCAAAGCAGCATGGGTTAGAGTCCTTGGCAAGTTGCAGTATTGTTATTGATATATATACACACACACACATATATATATATATATATATATATATATATATATATATATATATATATATATATATATATATATATATATATATATATATATATATATATATATATATAAACACTGATCTCTGGCCGAAGGAGATTCGAACCTACGAACCTTGGAACAAGGTATGCAGTGCTTTACCATCCTCACCACACTAGACCAACACCTTGGTGCCCAGCTCAGGTTAGACGTTTTGATCCAAGGCAGCCAGCTTTCAGGGAGAAGGATTACAGCTTTTTATCTCATCCCCTGCATGCATACACCAACTAGAGATTTTAACAATGAAAGGAATTCGCAAGAGCAGACTGCCTTGGATCAAAACGTTTAGCGAGAGCTGGGCACCAAGGTCCAGTGCGGTGAGGATGGTAGAGGTCTGCATACCTTGTTCCAAGGTTCGTAGGTTCGAGTCTCCTTCGACCAGAGATCAGTGTTTATATATATATATATATATATATATATATATATATATATATATATATATATATATATCCAACGTTTGCTTTTCTAATTTTATCAATGGATAAAATTTTTCCAGTGGAAGTGAACGAGCATATTTATTAATTTTGTTTTCAAAATTTTTTGTTTATTTTAGCAAATTTATTTTATGAGAGAGAGAGCGGCGTCCAGCACTACAGTACTCTGGCTGAGAGAGCGGCGTCCAGCACTACAGTACTCTGGCTGAGAGAGCGGCGTCCAGCACTACAGTACTCTGGCTGAGAGAGCTGCGACCAGCACTACAGTACTCTGGCTGAGAGAGCGGCGTCCAGCACTACAGTACTCTGGCTGAGAGAGCGGCGTTAAGCACTACAGTACTCTGACTGAGAGAGCGGCGTCCAGCACTACAGTACTCTGGCTGAGAGAGCGGCGTCCAGCACTACACTACTCTGGCTGAGAGAGCGGCGTCCAGCACTACAGTACTCTGGCTGAGAGAGCGGCGTTCAGCACTACAGTACTCTGGCTGAGAGAGCGGCGTTCAGCACTACAGTACTCTGGCTGAGAGAGCGGCGTTCAGCACTACAGTATTCTGGCTGAGAGAGCGGCGTCCAGCACTACAGTACTCTGGCTGAGAGAGCGGCGTCCAGCACTACAGTACTCTGGCTGAGAGAGCGGCGTCCAGCACTACAGTACTCTGGCTGAGAGAGCGGCGTTCAGCACTACAGTACTCTGGCTGCGAGAGTGGCGTCCAGCACTACAGTACTCTGGCTGAGAGAGTGGCGTTCAGCACTACAGTACTCTGGCTGAGAGAGCGGCGTTCAGCACTACAGTACTCTGGCTGAGAGAGTGGCGTAAAGCACTACAGTACTCTGGCTGAGAGAGTGGCGTCCAGCACTACAGTACTCTGGCTGAGAGAGCGGCGTCCAGCACTACAGTACTCTGGCTGAGAGAGCGGCGTCCAGCACTACAGTACTCTGGCTGAGAGAGCGGCGTTCAGCACTACAGTACTCTGGCTGAGAGAGCGGCGTCCAGCACTACAGTACTCTGGCTGAGAGAGCGGCGTTCAGCACTACAGTACTCTGGCTGCGAGAGCGGCGTCCAGCACTACAGTACTCTGGCTGAGAGAGCGGCATCCAGCACTACAGTACTCTGGCTGAGAGAGCGGCGTCCAGCACTACAGTACTCTGGCTGAGAGAGCGGCGTCCAGCACTACAGTACTCTGGCTGAGAAAGCGGCGTCCAGCACTACAGTACTCTGGCTGAGAGAGCGGCGTCCAGCACTACAGTACTCTGGCTGAGAGAGCGGCGTCCAGCACTACAGTACTCTGGCTGAGAGAGCGGCGTCCAGCACTACAGTACTCTGGCTGAGAGAGCGCCGTCCAGCACTACAGTACTCAGGCTGAGAGAGCGGCGTCCAGCACTACAGTACTCTGGCTAAGAGAGCGGCGTCCAGCACAACAGTACTCTGGCTGAGAGAGCGGCGTCCAGCACTACAGTACTCTGGCTGAGAGAGCTGCGTCCAGCACAACAGTACTCTGGCTGAGAGAGCGGCGTTCAGCACTACAGTACTCTGGCTGAGAGAGCGGCGTCCAGCACTACAGTACTCTGGCTGAGAGAGTGGCGTTCAGCACTACAATACTCTGGCTGAGAGAGCGGCGTTCAGCAATACAGTACTCTGGCTGAGAGAGCGGCGTTCAGCACTACAGTACTCTGGCTGAGAGAGCGGCGTTCAGCACTACAGTACTCTGGCTGAGAGAGCGGCGTTCAGCACTACAGAACTCTGGCTGAGAGAGCGGCGTTCAGCACTACAGTACTCTGGCTGAGAGAGCGGCGTTCAGCACTACAGTACTCTGGCTGAGAGAGCGGCGGTCAGCACTACAGTACTGTGGCTGAGAGAGCGGCGTTCAGCACTACAGTACTCTGGCTGAGAGAGCGGCGTTCAGCACTACAGTACTCTGGCTGAGAGAGCGGCGTCCAGCACTACAGTACTCTGGCTGAGAGAGCGGCGTTCAGCACTACAGTACTCTGGCTGAGAGAGCGGCGTTCAGCACTACAGTACTCTGGCTGAGAGAGCGGCGTTCAGCACTACAGTACTCTGGCTGAGAGAGCGGCGTTCAGCACTACAGTACTCTGGCTGAGAGAGCGGCGTTCAGCACTACAGTACTCTTGCTCAGAGAGCGGCGTTCAGCACTACAGTACTCTGGCTGAGAGAGCGGCGTTCAGCACTACAGTACTCTGGCTGAGAGAGCGGCGTTCAGCACTACAGTACTCTGGTTGAGAGAGAGCCGTCCAGCACTACAGTACTCTGGCTGAGAGAGCGGCGTCCAGCACTACAGTACTCTGGCTGAGAGAGCGGGGTCCAGCACTACAGTACTCTGGTTGAGAGAGCGGCGTCCAACACTACAGTACTCTGGCTGAGAGAGCGGCGTCCAGCACTACAGTACTCTGGCTGAGAGAGCGGCGTCCAGCACTACGGTACTCTGGTTGAGAGAGCGGCGTCCAGCACTACAGTACTCTGGTTGAGGGAGCGGCGTCCAGCACTACAGTACTCTGGCTGATAGAGCGGCGTCCAGCACTACAGTACTCTGGCTGATAGAGCGGCGTCCAGCGCTACAGTACTCTGGTTGAGAGAGCGGCGTCCAGCACTACAGTACTCTGGCTGAGAGAGCGGCGTCCAGCACTACAGTACTCTGGCTGAGAGAGCGGCGTCCAGCACTACAGTACTCTGGCTGATAGAGCGGCGTCCAGCACTACAGTACTCTGGTTGAGAGAGCGGCGTCCAGCACTCACAGTACTCAGGCTGAGAGAGCGGCGTCCAGCACTACAGTACTCTGGCTGAGAGAGCGGCGTCCAGCACTACAGTACTCTGGCTGAGAGAGCTGCGACCAGCACTACAGTACTCTGGCTGGGAGAGCGGCGTCCAGCACTACAGTACTCTGGCTGAGAGAGCGGCGTCCAGCACTACAGTACTCTGGCTGAGAGAGCGGCGTCCAGCACTACAGTACTCTGGCTGGGAGAGCTGCGACCAGCACTACAGTACTCTGGCTGGGAGAGCGGCGTCCAGCACTACAGTACTCTGGCTGAGAGAGCGGCGTCCAGCACTACAGTACTCTGGCTGAGAGAGCGGCGTCCAGCACTACAGTACTCTGGCTTTGAGATCGGCTACCAGCACTACAGTACTCTGGCTGAGAGAGCGCCGTCCAGCACTACAGTACTCTGGCTGAGAGAGCGGCGTCCAGCACTACAGTACTCTGGCTAAGAGAGCGGCGTCCAGCACTACTGTACTCAGGCTGAGAGAGCGGCGTCCAGCACTACAGTACTCTGGCAAGACGGTTGAGTCACCTTCAGTCGTGGTCTGGACGTTGAGCTGCTCACATCCCAGACATTGTTTACTAACAGGTAATTTACCCAAGTAAAACGTATGTAAACATTATTTTTCCATATAGGAGTTATTCTCTTCATCATGATGCTGGAAGTTGATGGAGTTTGCACCTCTGCCTGACTTATACCCCTAGGCCTAACTCACACCCTCTGCCTGACTTATACCTCTAGGCCTAACTCACACCCTCTGCCTGACTTATACCCCTAGGCCTAACTCACACCCTCTGCCTGACTTATACCCCTAGGCCTAACTCACACCCTCTGCCTGACTTATACCTCTAGGCCTAACTCACCCCCTCTGCCTGACTTATACCCCTAGGCCTAACTCACACCCTCTGACTGACTTATACCCCTAGGCCTAACTCACACCCTCTGCCTGACTTATACCTCTAGGCCTAACTCACACCCTCTGCCTGACTTATACCCCTAGGCCTAACTCACACCTTCTGCTTGACTTATACCTCTAGGCCTAACTCACACCCTCTGCCTGACTTATACCTCTAGGCCTAACTCACACCCTCTGCCTGACTTTTATAATTCCCTAACCCTTGACTTACGGATGTTTGCGAATAAATCTACCCATCTACCCGGCATAAAATTTTTGGGAATTAAATTTTAGTCCTAAATTTTGCAAATATCACAACCCCCCCCCCCCCCCCCCCCGAAAATTTTAAGGTAGCGCAACTTCGACCATTAGGAGATTATTAGGAAATAACCCGTTTTATATTTTCCAGCCTTGATGTTTTAATTTTTTTCTTTTACTTTTTATTCTTCTAATTAAAATCATGTGTCTAGACAACAAAAATATAACTGTTAAGAAGAAGCAAATAAAACTTGCAACTGTTGTAAAAGTTACGGTACTAGACTTATAGTATCAGTAAGTTAGTAGTGTAACTTACCTCCTCCAAGTGACTGTACTAGAATTTAAGTATCAGTAGCCTAGTAGTTACTTCCCTCGTACAACTGTAGTACAAGTTACGGTGGTGTACTAAGAGTATCAGTAGTCTAGTAGTTACTTCCCTCGTACAACTGTAGTACAAGTTACGGTGGTGTACTAAGAGTATCAGTAGTCTAGTAGTTACTTCCCTCGTACAACTGTAGTACAAGTTACGGTGCTGTATTAATTAAGAGTATCAGTAGCCTAGTAGTTACTTCCCTCGTACAACTGTAGTACAAGTTACGGTGCTGTATTAAGAGTATTAGTAGTCTAGTAGTTACTTCCCTCGTACAACTGTAGTACAAGATACGGTGCTGTATTAAGAGTATCAGTAGCCTAGTAGTTACTTCCCTCGTACAACAGTAGTACAAGTTACGATGCTTTATTAAGAGAATAAGTAGTCTAGTAGTTACTACCCTCGTACAACTGTAGTACAAGTTACGGTGCTGTATTAAGAGTATCAGTAGCCTAGTAGTTACTTCCCTCGTACAACTGTAGTACAGGTTACGGTGCTGTATTAAGAGTATCAGTAGCCTAGTACTTACTTCCCTCGTACAACAGTAGTACAAGTTACGGTGCTGTATTAAGAGTATCAGTAGTCTAGTAGTTACTTCCCTCGTACAACTGTAGTACAAGTTACGATGCTTTATTAAGAGAATAAGTAGTCTAGTAGTTACTACCCTCGTACAACAGTAGTACAAGTTACGATGCTATATTAAGAGAATAAGTAGTCTAGTAGTTACTACCCTCGTACAACAGTAGTACAAGTTCCGGTGTTATATTAAGAGTATCAGTAGTATAGTAGTTACTACCCTCGTCCAACTGTAGTACAAGTTACGGTGTTATATTAAGAGTATCAGTAGTCTAGTAGTTACTTCCCTCGTCCAACTGTAGTACAAGTTACGATGGTTTATTAAGAGTATCAGTAGTCTAGTAGTTACTTCCCTCGTCCAACTGTAGTACAAGTTACGGTGCTATATTAGGAGTATCAGTAGTCTAGTAGTTACTACCCTCGTACAACTGTAGTACAAGTTACGATGGTTTATTAAGAGTATCAGTAGTCTAGTAGTTACTTCCCTCGTCCAGCTGTAGTACAAGTTACGGTGCTATATTTGGAGTATCAGTAGTCTAGTAGTTACTACCCTCGTACAACTGTAGTACAAGTTACGATGGTTTATTAAGAGTATCAGTTGTCTAGTAGTTACTACCCTCGTACAACTGTAGTACAAGTTACGATGGTTTATTAAGAGTATTAGTAGTCTAGTAGTTACTTCCCTCATACAACTGTAGTACAAGTTACGATGGTTTATTAAGAGTATTAGTAGTCTAGTAGTTACTTCCCTCGTACAACTGTAGTACAAGTTACGATGCTATATCAAGAGTATCAGTAGTCTAGTAGTTACTACCCTCGTCCAACTGTAGTACAAGTTACGATGCTATAATAGGAGTATCAGTAGTCTAGTAGTTACTTCCCTCGTACAACTGTAGTACAAGTAAAGATGGTTTATTAAGAGTATCAGTAGTCTAGTAGTTACTTCCCTCGTACAACTGAAGTACAAGTTACGATGGTTTATTAATAGTATCAGTAGTCTAGTAGTTACTTCCCTCGTACAACTGTAGTACAAGTTACGATGGTTTATTAAGAGTATCAGTAGTCTAGTAGTTACTTCCCTCGTACAACTGTAGTACTAGTTACGATGGTTTATTAAGAGTATCAGTAGTCTAGTAGTTACTTCCCTCTTACAACTGTAGTACAAGTTACGATGGTTTAGTAAGAGTATCAGGAGTCTAGTAGTTACTTCCCTCTTACAACTGTAGTACTAGTTACGATGGTTTATTAAGAGTATCAGTAGTCTAGTAGTTACTTCCGTCTTACAACTGTAGTACTAGTTACGATGGTTTATTAAGAGTATCAGTAGTCTAGTAGTTACTTCCCTCTTACAACTGTAGTACTAGTTACTATGGTTTATTAAGAGTATCAGTAGTCTAGTAGTTACTTCCCTCTTACAACTGTAGTACTAGTTACGATGGTTTATTAAGAGTATCAGTAGTCTAGTAGTTACTTCCCTCTTACAACTGTAGTACAAGTTACGATGGTTTATTAAGAGTATCAGTAGTCTAGTAGTTACTTCCCTCTTACAACTGTAGTACTAGTTACTATGGTTTATTAAGAGTATCAGTAGTCTAGTAGTTACTTCCCTCGTACAACTGAAGTACAAGTTACGATGGTTTATTAAGAGTATCAGTAGTCTAGTAGTTACTTCCCTCTTACAACTGTAGTACTAGTTACGATGGTTTATTAAGAGTATCAGTAGTCTAGTAGTTACTTCCCTCTTACAACTGTAGTACTAGTTACGATGGTTTATTAAGAGTATCAGTAGTCTAGTAGTTACTTCCCTCTTACAACTGTAGTACAAGTTACGATGGTTTATTAAGAGTATCAGTAGTCTAGTAGTTACTTCCCTCGTACAACTGAAGTACAAGTTACGATGGTTTATTAAGAGTATCAGTAGTCTAGTAGTTACTTCCCTTGTACAACTGTAGTACAAGTTACGATGGTTTATTAAGAGTATCAGTAGTCTAGTAGTTACTTCCCTCTTACAACTGTAGTACTAGTTACGATGGTTTATTAAGAGTATCAGTAATCTAGTAGTTACTTCCCTCTTACAACTGTAGTACTAGTTGCGATGGTTTATTAAGAGTATCAGTAGACTATTGGGTTTACTTCCATCTTCCGACATCCTGCCGTAGCCTTATTTTCACCTTTGCTGTCTATCAGGTAAAGTTTACCACATGTGACTTAACAATAGTTTTCATTTTATTTTATTTTATTTGATGTACTTGTGATATATAAGATTTAAAGTTGGTTTGTGACAAGATATTCCAGCAAAGATTACACTTAGTGCCAGATATTTATTACTTAATAAAGGAGTCGATGTCAATGTATTTAACGTTGTTGTTGTTTGTTGTTGTTGTTATTGTTATTATTGTTGTTATTGTTCCTGCTGTTTTTACTTTTCTTTTTGCTTTTGTTGTAGTTATTGTTCTTTCTATTGTTCAAGTTGTTTCTGTTATTTTGTGTTATTGTGATGGAGTTGTATAGCTTGGGTTTACCTGTGGTGGGTTTCGGGGGTCAACGCCCCCATGGCACGGTTTGTGACCAGGCCTCGTGGTGGGTCAAAGCTTGATCAACCATGCTGTTACTGCTGAAGGCACGCAAACCAACGTATGAACCTTAATCGTCTGGTCAGATGCTGACTTTACGCTATCTATCAATAGGTGGTAAGAATAAGTGAGAGATGTGGGGTAAGATGGATCAGTAAACATTGTTGTTAACATCAAGATGACGGAGATGTGAGTCACACAGTGATGAGATGTTTATTACCAAATGTATTTGAAGCAGCCATAAGTTCAAAATCCTGTACAATAATATTAATCAAATATAATATTAAGCAAACATTAACTCTTCGTAAAGTTAGTGACGACTGATACATTTTTCATACAATAATGGTAAGGAAGTGAATAATTTGCAGTGTTAATTATTTAAAATATCTCACACACAGGGCAGAGAAGGTGCTGAGTCAGGATGAGTGAGGTTCCTGCACTGAAGTACGTTGTGCTGGGCCCAGCTGATCTAGACGACGTAATGACTTTGCTTGCTAAGTATTACTTCCCTCGAGAAAGCTCAGCGAGTCATCAATGATGTTAAATCAACAATTTTTACTTAAATTATGTTTACCTCATTAAGTTACATCCAAATTCTCCGACTCTTAAAATGGAAGCTGCGAGGACGACAACTTCAAACTATCGAAGGATCTGCTAAAGTTAGAGGTTTTTGTATTTTTTTTTTTTTTACATTTATAGCTAATTCTATGAGGCACGGAATATAACTTGCAAACACCGGGTTATTCTGCTAGTGCCAGAATGATTTGTCGAACCATATTGTTCATAGAATCAATAGTCCCATTGTCTCCCACCATCACCAAACATTCACGTTCACGCATGTTGGCATGTACAAACACACATGGACCGTCCTAACGCTCCCTCAAGCTCTAACTTCTTTTTCTCACTCGAATACAATAATTCAGAATAAACCACTGTCTTCCACCATTCATCCTGTGGCATGCAAAGCGTACGTAACCTTTATTTGGGGCACGTACACTCCCTCATTGAAAGGCTACATCCCCCAACCAGCGAACCAGGTGCTAAGGGTTGATGATAGGGCCCCATCGTTCAATCAGTACGCAGGTTCCAGCCACTGAGAAGATGTCTCTGGCAACTGCAGAGCTGTTGTGGGTACCACACACCTGTCTGTCCTTGTCATTCCCATTCTAGAGCTGGTTGAAGCACGGTCTGCTCTCTAGTGGCTTCTATTCTGCCTTGCTTACCGTGGAGTGCACTAATACCTATTGTTGTACATAGCGTATATAGTATACATAATTCTGTTCTTACTTGGTGAAGGATAATACAAGTCAAAAGTTTTTCTGCTGTGTTTATTTGCTCTCTTTACACCCAGGATAACAGGCCTTTGGGACTCCTGAGTTGCAATATGGGGGCATGTCCAGGATCTGGAGCTGGACTTATAGCACGGGATGAGCCTAGGGTGATGCTGGAAGCAGGAACATTGTGTAGCTTGCTCTCTGGCAGTGCATTAGCTTTGCCAATGCTTCACAAACTTTGCGTGCCAATTGCCTTGCTATGGTCAGCCTTGCTATTGTATGATCGTTCAACAGCTCGCTACTAGCTTGTTTGGTGTGCTCGCTTTGCTATGGTCAGTCTTGTTGTGTGACGATTTTGCAGTCAGTTTTGCTATTGTGTATCCGCTTTGCAAGTGTATGTGCATATTCTGCAGTCGTACTGTGCATAGCTAAGCATGTTCTGCAAATAATGTGTTACGTTGGGGTACGGGTATTCTGCAATCGTACTGTGGATAGCAAATAACTTATACATTGGGGTATGCCACCTAGACGAGTTAGACTTCTGGTGTCGTCATATACTTTTTTTAACTTGCCTAAATTGTCCCAACAACATTTTTGGCAAATCGCTCATTGCATTGGCATTGATTACGAATGCACTCTCACAGCTGCGCAACCTCGTACACTTATAACCGAAAAACTTTGGGAAGAGGAGATGGCACATCAGACTTATTCCTCTACGGGAGCCAGGAATAAAGCTCCGATGTTCTCGCTGGAGGAAAATGATACATCAACGGAGCAAACTCGTCAGTCTCGTGCAACTGGGTGAGATAAGCAGTTCTGATATAGAAGACTTCACTCACGTTATCTCACCCGACTGATAACTCATCATGCAACAAACATCGTTGGAGCGCAGCTGAATTGCTGCTGGAACTCTTATGTGTGAACTGTGACTAGTGATATACCTAGTGAAACACAAACATGTTGATTTGAAGTGGCTGTAGGAGGCTACACCTTCACTCCACCTCGCCTGTCTCCCCTCCTTCCTCGATTTGGAACTCAGCCATTCGCCTCTATTTACTTATGGTCTAGAGGCGGTTTTTGCCAGACCACATAAATGCTTGAGTGCCCGTGTCAGTCCTCCGTGCCGCACTCCATTCATCTTACGAATATGTATCCTGTGTGCCTACCTGCCTGCTACAAGCAAATATCCAAGTGGTTGACACGGGCTTAGCAAGCACATTCAAGCAGGCTTGAAAGCAGCATTCCAAGGCCCAGTATGTCTACGTATACGTTCTACAGTGCTGCTGGCATACCAGTGTTTCCGGTAGTGGCTTAGTTAAGAACAATTTAACGAGCATTGCAGTACTAACTTTTTGAGTGGGACATGCCAGAGGTTCACCTATAAACATAGTAAGTTTGTGCTAGAAGTGTTAAATGCTGCAGATTTGTTGTAACTATTTGCATGAGTGGATTTCACTGACTTAGGACATTGTGCTACCATCAGTACCTACGTAGGCTTAAAATGAGTGAGGAATGCATGGCCTGCTGGGTGACCTTGAAAATGGCACTATAAGACCCGCATGCCACTTACTGCGTGTGTCTAGTGAGGTGAATGTCCCTTCCTTGACTTTCCTATTCACCGGTATCCCTTAACTCGTCGCCATTATCTACATATGGGATAAAGGCGAGTTTAGCTGATCCAGGCTAAACAGCGCTCCAAGCCAGCCAGTGAAGGCCAAGTTACAGAATGCCTTTGTGAACGTTCTACAGTGTTCCGGCCATACCTTCGGTGCTGTGAGAACTAGTTCTTATGTAGTGAAAATTTGTCTGTCATTCCAAGACACGTGTGTTAGATGTGTTAAGTGCTGCGGGTTTGGAGTAATTAACAAGTAGTACAGTGTTGGTAACTCTCGAAACGACTGTGGCCCCGTGAATGACCTTGAAAATCGCACTGCGACCCGCAGGCCACTACACCCATATTGCCTGTGTCTATCGAGGTGAATATTCCTTCCTTGTCCCTTCTCTCTTGTGGAATAAAGGCAGTTTCGCTGACCCAAAAGTAACAGACTAACTCTTCCATCTCAAGCAGCTGAACTAAAAGTGACCTATGGATGTGAACGAAGTAAATGATGGTGAAGGCGAATTCGTACGTTTTAGAAGTAAGGGAGCTTTGAAAAAAGAAAGAGGATTTCAAAGGAGTCTTGCTGCAAGAAACAACGAGAGCAACAACAACCATTGCAGAACGGTTAGGCTTGATTTCTCTGCTAACACTGAGTTTGAGGTCAAGTTTAGAAGGTTTTACGAAGCTTCATTAGACAACCCAGAAAAAAACTTCGGATTCGCTTTCGTCATGACGAGGATAATTACGTTTTCGTCACTAACGACCCAACATTCATAGAAAAACTTCTTACTCATAAATATGCTAACATCCAACTCCAAGCTGCCCCACCAAGATCACCTAAAGTGCTTATTGTTATCCACAATGTCAATAAGTACTTGCATCCTAAATTCCTGTTGTCAGATCAAGTTGCAAACCCTCGTCGACTTCCAAATGATCTGATATTGGCTGAGTGGATTGGCCAAGGGACTCCACCATCATATATCTACTCTCGTGCAGCGCTTAACAGGAGTTACAAAATAGCTTTGTACAAACCACCTCACCGTAGATGCTACAAGTGTCAGCGCTGGGGTCACATTGCTTTTAAATGCTTTAGTAAGTCACACTGGTGTGCAGTGTGTGCCAAAGCCCATCCTTCTCACCAGTGCTATGATATGATCAAGAAACACCAGACCGTTGCATTAGAATGTATCAATTGTAAGACTCCAGGAGTCACAGCTGCTCAAGCTGACTGCAGAGCGAAAGCTGCCCACATCGCCAGCCGCAGGGCTCCCGCCTCACCCATCACCCCCCATGATGAGGCAATAGGCCTACCAGATACTTCATGTCTGAATACTGACCCATGCCTGAACTCAGACAATATGGTTGAGCGAGTCACTCTGGGAGTACATCAACAGAGCACGATCACGTCTGCTATCAACACTAGTAATGCTGCTGGTGTTGACACCATCTGTCTGGCTGAGTCAGCTGTCAGTCAGCCACCTGGCTCAGCTGATCGGGACTTCATACTTCCAGATGACGCTAGTCTTGCAGCTGCGCATAACAGTACTGGAGAAGCAATAATGGTGTTTGAAACAACAACTTGAGCACCACGAGGAAAAACTTACAGAGGATGCAAATGAGTACATCAACCCACAGATTGTCATCCATTATGAAAATGAGTGTGGTGATGATGAACAAACTGATGATTGCAGTGGTGTTAATAATTACAAAAACGATGAATCTGATAGTGGTGTTTACAATCACAGTGAAGATGATAAGGGCAGTGAAGACCATCATGATAGTCAACCTGATGAGTGTAATGTATTGATAGATACTGAGTGTGGAGATGACCCGGTTGTTGATAATGGTGTATGTATCACTGGTCATAATGATGAGGGAAGTGATACATGTGATGATAGTGATGAGTGTAATAAAAGAGGAGAGGTGAGTGCGAGGGATAGTGTCACCTTCCATACATTCACAGACAAAGAGCGCAGTGACCTCTGTTTACAAAGACTCCCAAGAGGTCTCACAAATGGAAGTGCACTTAGGAGACTCATGGATAAGGATAATACTGATGATATTGATATTGATTATGTCTGTTTGTTATTTAATAAGTTTTTTTCATTTTGCTGAGAAATTGAATACTATCCCTGGACTTTTTTAATGGAACCAAACTCGTATAAACTATCCATTTTAAGTTGGAATATTGCGTCACTTAGAAAAAGATTTTCTGACCTGCATCATAAAGTAACCGCTGAATCCATTGATATTGTGTGTCTACAAGAGTGCAGAGTCCCTGAAAAATCCCAACCCCCTAAATTGCCATCGTTTGTTGCATATAACCTCAAATCTACTAATTCTTGTGTTCTATATATTAAAAAATCAATTCCCCATCAACTTCTTGCACATAAGAAAACAGAGGGGCTACAGTATCACGGTGTTAGGATTTATATAGGGAACTCTGCTCTCAACATATTTAACTTGTACGCTCCTGCTGATAAGTTTAATTACTTGGAGCTCCCAACTTGTGCTCAGTCTGAACCTACTCTCATTATTGGTGATTATAATGCAAGACACAAGAGCATTGGAAACTCTCAGTTTGGTAATCGTAATGGCAATCAACTGTTGTCACTCTTAAACAGTCATGATAATGTGCAAATTGTAGGTGACCTTGAACCCACACATATCTATGGAGGTGTCCTTGATCTGTGTCTGGGCTTCAACATTACTTCTGCCAGCTGTGAGTCTTCCATTGTAACAGATATAGCGTCTAATCATTTCCCAAGGCTAACCTCTCTAGATATTGGTAATACTATTCTCCCTGGAGGGATATTCAAACGGAAACGTCTTAATGTTTCCCCTGATCAACATGATGACTTTGTTGCACATGTGACTGACTGGTATAATTCCTATGAGTGTACCTCTGTCGAGACTTTTAACAGTGACCTTGTGAACAGTATTCAGAACTTCTTAGAGCCGCCTCTGAAACCTCCTACTACTCTAAATCCAAATGGCTTCCATAATAATCACAAGTCTTATAAAAACCATACTTATTACAATGATTCTAAACTTCGAACATTGAAACGTACTGCTCGCAGACTAGGCCTAGCCTATAGAAACCATCGTACCCCTGAAATGCTGAGCCTCTTCCAAACTGCCCATGCTGCTGCCAGAGAGCGTATGACAGAGCTGCGGCAAACAGACTGGGAACAATTTGTCAATGGTCTCAATGCTCACACCCCACTTAGCCGGGAATGGAGGGACATAAATAGAATTAAGGGTAACAGAACTGGGCAGATCGCGCACCCTCATCCCTTGCATAGGGCGAATGAGTTAGTCAGTGCTTGGGCTGCTACATCTAGCTATGACAGTCTTCCCAGTACCACACAGGCGAAATTAATGGACAAATATGATGCAAGGGAGAGACTTGTTTGCTTTATGCTCAGCAAGGCAGATGACTGCAACATTCCTTTCACTAATTATGAACTTGATGCAGCACTAACTAAGGGCATTACTTACAACATACTCAGATTGCTGTGTCGAGTACCAGGTAATCCTTTACTTGAATTATATAACATGAGTTATGTCACTGGGGAGCTCCCTAAATCATGGACCAATAGCCTCATTATTCCCATTCCGAAGCCCAATCAACAAAACTCATTTCGCCCAATATCCCTTACTAGCTGCTTGTGTAAAACATTCGAAAGGATGATTCATAATCGTCTTATGCACAGAATTAAGGAATTCTTGTCACCCCGGTTGCATGGCTTCATGCATGGAAGGAGTGTGCATCATTGCATTACTACCTTTCTCACTCTGCACACTGACAGCTCATACACTACGTTCCTTGACCTTAAATCCGCTTTTGATGTAGCCAACCGACATGTAATCATTAGTGAACTTGCCGGAATGGATGTTGGAGGATGGCTTCTCCGCTGGATTAAAGGTTACTTGTCCAACAGAAAGTCGTCTGTGTTGTTCCAGGGACATAGAAGTGTAACTAAAGATTTTAAATTAGGAACCCTTTTCAACATTTTGATTAATGCCTTACTTAATGCCATGCCTAGCCAGCTCCATCATTATATGGTTAGTTTTGCTGATGACATAATGATCCACACCACCGGATTCTCCAACACCCAAAACATTCTTAATCATGTACTAGCCTCGTGTCAGGACCTGGGGTTAATAATCTCAGTGGATAAAACAAAGATACTCAACAGGCGTCCTCCTCGGCAGAGAGGCACAGTTCGTCAGATCCAGTTGCATGATGGGTCTCTTCTAGAATATGTAAGCAGATACAGGTATCTAGGCTTTGAGGTTCCACTACTTGGACCTGTTGTAACGAGACTTTGTCGCCAATACAAAGAAAGGCTGAGAGCACTTAGAGTTGTGGCAGGTTTTCATCCCAGGTATGGTGCTAATGTTAAAATTGTGAAAATGATGTATCTTGCTTATATTAGATCATTGGTTGATTATGCGGCGCCACTACTTGCACTCGTGTCTGACTGGAAGCTTGGAGGGCTGGAAAAACTGCAAAACGAAGCAATGAGGATCATCCTAGGATGCCCTCGTACTGCCAAAATTTTAAATATGCGGAAAGAACTTAATATTCCAAGCATTAGAGATCGTGTTACTGAAAGAAATATCCTTATTGGGGTCAATATGCTTAGGCTAGCCCATTCAAACCCCTGCACAGAAGCCCTCCAAACTTTCCTCAGCACTGGTGAACATCCTT
>NW_027196745.1:35000-79903 GCF_038502225.1 Cherax quadricarinatus
CAACAATCAATATTTGCACCAATAACTCATTACAGTTGTGACCGGGTGTGGAAGTGTGAATTGCTCATTACTCTATAATTTGTTCTTGATTGTAGCCATGTATAAACGTAAGTAACTTGTGAGCTCATTACCTTTGTACCTAGTTCAGCTATCAAAACTTTGGGGGCCCAGTCCCTGGACCCATTACATACCTCTGTAATCTGTAAATACGTTTGTAACTTGTCATGATTGTGACCAGACCTACCTGGAGTTCATTACCTTTGTAAATTGTGAGTTCATTACCTTTGTAAATTGTGAGTTCATTACCTTTGTAAATTGTGAGTTCATTACCTTTGTAAATTGTGAGTTCATTACCTCTGTAACTTGCTCAGCTATCAAAACTTTGGAGTCCAGTCCCTGGACCAATTATGTACCTCTGTAATCTTTTGACTACCGCCCACAGGATGGGTATGGGGTGCATAATAAACATATTAAACTAACTAACTCATGCAACTGGATAGTCTGAAAGCGAATCAGCTGCGTTGGCACTTGAGTTGGCGAAAATCACTCTTGAGCAGACTAGGGAACAGAGAGCATTTGCCAAGGAAGAGTTTGATAGGGAAAAAGAAAGAAGGCAGTTTTCGCAAGTTGTAAATGACTTTAGGTTACAGAAAGCAGTACAGCTTGTTCTGCGCTTCAATGAGGCTGAACCAGAACAATTTTTCAAAACTTTAAAAAATCAGCTTGCTGTTGGTCTAAAATATTTGAAAGTGAAAGAGAACCAACAGAGAAGTTCTGGGTTGGAGAGGGGAGGCTGGGCATGAGAGAGTCGCATGGGTATAGGCCCATGGCGTGGGTGTCCTAATTGACATGGAACCAGGAAATTGGTGGTTCTGATGGCCGAAACGTGATTAGTGGTCTTGCTTCATAATAAGAAGTGTTGTAACTGTTCCCGGTGCACAATAGGTGAACGTAAGTTGTCAAAACCACCATAATAGGGTGGTGATAGTGGAAAACAGTGAGCGATGCGACGACACCATGATGAGCGAGTTCATTGGGGAAAATATCCGATTATTCAAGCATCACTCATCGGGCTCAGATCTTAATGGATCGACTTCTAATGTGTGTAAATTAACTGGACATTAAGTCCCCCTTGTGAACTGAGGAAGAAGCAGTGATAATAACACTAAGTTAAGGGAATGTGTGAAGTGAAACGAGTTGCCATTCTCCAAGTGAAGCACATGTAAAACGTGCGGCCCTGTCCCGAACACCACGGAGTTTTAAGGAGTCTCGTCTCCTACATCGGGACAACCTAGGCGATATCATAGTCCTGCTGGAAGAAGATTCTTACCGATTTGGCAGGACATCTAAACAGAGGAGGAAATGAGGAAACAAGGAAAGATAAGGAATGCTGCCTCTTCGCCCACAGTTAAGTAAATCTTCTCATTATATCAGACTCATAACTGGCCAGTAAGGTGTTATAATAGGACAGGTACTGTGGGCACTACAAAGATCTCCAGTGACCACCAGTAAACTTGGATAAGTGTTAGCCATATTATGTTGACACGTGTAACCCCTTTTCCCCTTTTCTACTTGGTCCAATTTACGCATACAGGCATGGCGTTACAATTTGTACCGCCATGCCTATTGGTGTTATCCAGCCTTAATTTATTATACTGGTCTAGGATAGATGTGTTTAAGGTGTGTGAGGTCCAAGGGGCCGTTTGGATCGACCAAGAGTGGCTTAAGTTTTCTCAAACGTCTACACGGGGTATCTACTGTATACAATGTATATGGTTGTCACTTCCCAGTGAGATTATTTGTATAATATCCATGATGAGTCTCATACAGGTAACCTTAAAAAATCTCACAGATTGGGTGGTCCTGTGGATTAAGGTGTCATGTGGTTCTAGCTCACCATGAGGCAGGCCAGTACAACATGGGTTCGATTCCTTGGCTAGTGCAGTGTTGTTAGTGTAAATTACCTACGATAACCCTAAAAAAGTCATATAACGTGACTTATTTCCTTTAGAGTCCTTGTGATACATTATTTAATGCCCAGCTGTAAACTACAGTTAAAATCAGGCATGATTATAACCTGTGTATATTACATAAATATATTGTTTGTGGGGTACTGAAAGTTACGCAGTTACTTTCTATTGTTGCATAAAACCTGATAGATGTGACTTAATAGGTTGCCAACGACTGTAGGTCTGGGCAGCGGGTGGTTGCTGTTGTAAAGTACTGGTGAGAAGGGAGTGTGAAGGCCAGGTCCGATAGGAACATGTATGAGGTTGATAATAGGATAGTCTTCCCCAGCGTCCACAGGTTTCACATTTTCTGTCTGAGTCGCAGGTTTCTGGGGAAACTCGTTTTTAATGTTGATGATGTTGGAGGCACCTGACCAACACTTGGACATGTACTCGTTTAGATCGCGATTCTCGCACTTGTTCACGTATGCAACCCTGAGGAGAGAAGAACAATGACGATAAAGAAGTAGAAAACTAAATTGTTGTCAACAAGAGGATTAAAACTCCATGTGGAAATTATTTAATTTCCGAAGCTATAGTGCCTAATAAGTGTTTAATGTGTTGATTTGGGTCAAAATGTATTTGTATTTTGAATGGAACCAACTGGGTTCCCGCTGCGCCTGCGCAGATGTGCGGGGGGGTGAGGGGTCGAGCTGGGGCACGAGGTGGCAGCAGTGTTTTGAATGGGTGAGGAGGCTGTGAAAACCGGGGATGAGGAAACGGGCGTTCACGGCGGCCTAAGGATTAATATAGGCCTCAATTCATAATAGGAAGTGTCGTGACTGTCCCTAGTGAAGAGTGAGGGAACGTGATTTGCGGGACCACCGTAATAAAATGGTAAAATTAGTGAATAATGATAGGACCGGTGCTGACTGGTGCGACGCCATGGTGTGTGTCCAGGGGAAATACCCGTGAGTTAATCCTTACTCATCGGCCTCAGATCTTAATGGAGTGACCTCTAATGTGTATAATGATTATGAGACGTTAAATCGTCTTGTGAATGGTAATGTAATCAGTGATAATAACATTAAGTTAAGAGAATGCGGGATGTGAAATAGATCGCCCTGCTCCGAGTGAACTCGTGATTATCATATCGAGGATAGTGAAGTTTTATGGTATCACGACTTCTAAACCAGGACAAACCAACGGATACCTCGTCCTGCTGGAATAAGAACCGTGTCGGTGTGGCGGGACGTCGAAATGAGATGGTGAATGGAGGAAATAAGGAGCATCAATCACCCCCAGTTAAGTAACCCTTCTAGTTATAACAGACTGATACTGGCCAGTTAGGTATGTTTTAATTGGATAGGTTAAGGGTGATCCAGCCACATCAAGTGACCACCAGGGAATATCTGGTAAGTGGTGGGATTATGTACAAATGTTTTTCCTTGATGGATGTATCCATGTGTATCCTACCCCCCCCCCCTTCATTCAGTTAAACTAATATAATCTATACAGTCCACAATTAATTAATAGCGCCGTGCTTGAGGGTGCTACCCAATTTATACTGGTCTCGGATAGATGTGGACAAGATTGTGAGGGTCGAGGGGCCACCTGTAGTGACCAGAGGTGGTTAAGTTTTCTCACATGTCTACACGGGGTGACTACGGTAAACAATATGGTTGTCTCCCAATGAGATTACTTGTATGTATATAATGTTGAGGTACATACAGGTAAGCACCCTATAAAATTTTCCACATCTGCCCGCTGGTCCTTCCTGAACCGGATGCAATCAGTAAAAAATTAATTGAATTAATTACTTAATAATTAAGTGACTGATTGAAGGAAGTGGGTATAGGGTACACAAATTTAATCGGTCGTGTGGTGGAGGATAATTAGCCCAATTAATTACTAGCACATGGGTGGCTAGGATTTATACAAGAGTAAAGTGCAAGAATTACTCTCACAAGGTGTCTACTTAAGTTGTATAATTGGTGATTATTAATTCCCTAACCATGGCTGGGTCTGAGGAAGTTAGTGCGGCTGGCAAGTCCATGGATGCCAAAGCAAAGAAAGCGTCACTACAAGCTCGGAAGGGTCATGTTACTAAATCATACAACAAGTGTATGGAGTTAATGAGACAAGAAACGGTAAACCCTGATGAATTAAAGCTACACCTAGATGCCTTAGAAAATAGACATGAGTCATATAGATTGTGGTTTAAAGACTGTGAAAGAGATCTGCTAGAGAATTGTGCAGATGATGCTGAAAGGGAGCGGCTGCTGGATCAATATTATGAAGTGGAGGACAACATTGTGTCCTGCAAAACTAAGGCTTTGGAGAAGGTAAAGGGTGTAAACAATGTTGTTGGTCAACCTAGTAAGGAAAGTCAGAGGTGTCTACCAAAACTCCCAGAATTATGCATGCCTGTGTTTAATCCGGGAGAAAACTGGGAGGAGTTTTGGTCTATCTTTAAAGCAGTCGTACATGATAGGAGTGATCTTGCAAGTGTTACCAAATTATGCTATTTAAAGGGACAAGTAAGGGGAGATGCGCATGTTCTCATACAAGCATTCCCAAATGTAGATGACTCCTATAGTGAGGCAGTTGACTTGTTGGAGGTCACTTACGGTAACTTGGAGCAAAGTAGGCTGGATCTAGTAGCTAATTTGGCTAGTTTGAAGACTCCAGATCACAACCGCAACAGCTTACAGCAATTTAGGATCAAACTAGAAAGCACTCTTAAGACCTTGAGTAATAAATATGATCTGGAGGGAGCAGAGTGGTTGTTGAGTGCCTTGATTCAGAATAAATTGAACCACAAGACAGTAGAGTGGTTATCTAACAGATATCACAAGGGTTACTTCGGGTTGGAAGAAATAAGAGTGGGACTGCAGGAGCTAATTGTCCAACTGCAGACCAGCCAACCCATTACCTCTAGGAATACCACGTCTACAGACCCCAGTGCACCTGTCAAGTTCCACAAAGGGAAACTTTATCCTAATATCAATAATCCTAAGTCACCTACTAAACGGGGTTACGTAGGCACATATCAAGTGACAGGGGCCAGTAATAGTGGTTCTCCACATCAAAGCAAGAGGAGGAAGTACCACAATAAGGGTAGCCCAGTTGATAAGAGGTCAGGCAAAGAAAGGAGAGATTGTATCTTCTGCAACGGTACTCATTTCTCTAAGAACTGTAATGCCTATAATTCATGGGATGTTAAAGTGGAAAGATTGGAAGAGCTTGCTAGATGTATCAGGTGTCTAGGAAATCATAATGTAAGGGATTGCCGTGCTAACTTGCACTATTGTTATCAGTGTAACAAGGGAAGACACCACATAGCTATGTGTAAGGGCGGATCTAATCGTAATGATGGTAACAATAGTACTGATAGTGATAATAACCCGGACACAACAGTAGCCAACGTAAAGATTGCAGCTAACGTCGGTAATGATGGCCTAGCTGAGGTAGCTTTGCCTGTGTTGGATGTGGTGATTAATGATAAACGGCGTAAATCCAAAACTGTAACAGCATTACTGGATCAGGGATCACAACGTACCTTCATAAAACGTAATTGCCTTAATGGGATGAAGGTACAAATGGGAGATCCTGCTATACTCAAGCTATCTGGCTTTCTCTCGAATAAGAAGGCCCAGTCATACGACACTGTTTATGTAACTGTCAGGCTGGGCAATGAGAGAAAACGTATTAATGCCGTAATTGTGGATAGGCTCCCAGAGAAAATATCTACAATAGGGCTTGGTAACGCTACTGAAAGGCTTTCAAGTAAGGTAAATTTGGCACCTTCTGGTATAAATAATGATTCTGTGGGGCCAATAGATATTTTGATAGGTAGTGACCATTATGCCACCTTTGTAAAGGGTATGACAAAGAAATGCGGAGTCACCCTTCTAAGGACCGCAGGAGGTCACGTGATGTATGGCAGGCTTCCTCGTACTGATAATGAATGACTGGAGGAAGCCATAAATACAGTTACGGTGTGTCTTACTCATGAAGTATCACCCCAGTATAAATATACTTCAATAGAGGATGAAGTTGAACCTGTGTATAAATTATGGGAATTGGACAGCATAGGGATCAATGTAAATGAAGAAAGTCCAGATGATTCCTTTACTCAAGAACAATACCAGAAGGATGTTAAATTTGAATCTGGACAATACTGGGTGAGACTTCCGTGGAAGCTGAACCATCCAGACCTACCAACTAATTACCGGATGGCGTATGGACAATTAAAGGCTCAGCTCCACGAACTGAGCAAGACACCAGAACTGTTGACTGCTTACGATGATATAATTAATGAGCAGTTAAATAATAAATTCATAGAGGAGGTACCTCCCGAGCAAGCCCAGATTTATGGTCACTATTTGCCACACCACGGAGTGAAGAAGGATTCTAAGACCACTCCTCTGAGGATTGTGTTTAATTGTAGTGCCAGGAGTAATAAAAATGTACCTAGTTTGAATGACTGTTTGATGACAGGTCCGTCGTTGACGGAAAAACTGGGAGACATATTATTAAACTTCAGGGTTAAGAATTATGCCTTTACGGCGGACATAAGTAAAGCTTTCCTGAGAGTGGGTCTGCAGGAGGCTGACCGGGATTGCACTAGGTTCTTATGGCCCGAGAATCCTAGTGACCCACTTAGTCCCCTGAAGACTTTTCGCTTCAGGAGTGTATTGTTTGGTGCTACCTCCAGTCCGTTCCTACTCCAGGCAACGATAAATGCACACCTTAAGCGTACGGGTGGTCCACTGAGTGGAGTAATGGGTAAACAATTTTATGTGGACAATTTCCTGGGGGTGACGTCTACTGAAGAGGAACTAATGAGCATATACGCAGGGGCTAATGAAATAATGCAAGGTGCAAATATGCCCCTGAGGGAATGGAACAGTAATTCGTCCAGTTTAAGGGTTCAAATAAATAAAGACAACCCTGGAGTTGAAGTGTCCAAATATAGTAATGTGCTGGGACTGACTTGGGACACAGAGGGAGACTTGTTATCGTTAAAGTCTAATAACTACAGCATGCCCAATAAATTAACCAAGAGAGTCTTACTTGCGGAAGTTTCAAAATGCTTCGATCCACTAGGCTTAGTGTCCCCACTTACCATAAGAGGAAAATTGTTGATACAAGAAGCATGGAAGCTTAAGTGTGCTTGGGATGAAACCCTACCTGAGGAATTTGTTGAAAGGTGGGAAGAACTAATAGGTGAATATGTAAAATTACCAATGTTGGAGTTCCCACGTAATGTGGCCAGCCAAGATGGAGAAAATGTACTCCACATTTTTTGCGATGCTTCGAAATTAGCATATGGAGCAGTCGCTTACCTTCAATGTAATAGTGCCATTTCTCTTGTTATGTCTAAGGCTAGGGTGGCTCCAATCAAATCACGTACCTTACCTCAGTTGGAATTAACGGC
Organism: Cherax quadricarinatus; assembly: GCF_038502225.1. Classification (NCBI taxonomy): domain Eukaryota; kingdom Metazoa; phylum Arthropoda; class Malacostraca; order Decapoda; family Parastacidae; genus Cherax; species Cherax quadricarinatus. Next base: position 42,393 of record NW_027196745.1, read on the forward strand.
CATTTATGTAGGTGTCAAATTAGCCAATTATATAAGAAATAAATTGCGAGAGATAAATATCAGCGACACCGTAATTTGGTCTGATAACGAGGTATCCTTACAATGGATTCGTAATGGTAACAGTAAGATTGTGTATGTACAAAACAGAGTCGCTGAAATCAATCAAATGCAGGAGAAATATAACAGTTTGGGTCAGCATATGTTAACCTTTAATCACATTCCTGGTGACGAGAATCCAGCTGACTTCTTGTCTCGAGGCTTGACTTATGAAAAATTTGTGAGTGCTTTATCGTGGTTTAAAGGGCCAAGTTGGCTGGTGGACAAAATTAACTGGCCGGTGCAAAAGGCACATATTGCTCCTGTCGAAATTACGGTGAGCACCGCTCCAGTCAGTAGTCCCTCCTTAGCCATTGATATGAATAGGTATTCTTCCTTACCTAAGCTGATTAGTGTGACAAGGTTAGTGTTTAAATTTATAAGTAAGATGAATATCTCATATAATTTTCCCCATCCCCTGAAATACTGGCTACAGAGGGTACAAGAAGAAACCTACAGGGATGAGATTAAATTAATGATGGACGGAAAAATTGTGAAAGGCTCAATAATAGAAAAGCTGGGGCTGTATTTAGAGGATGATGTAATTAGGTGCAGAGGCAGGTTACAAAATGCTGAATTGGGGGAATATGCTAAGCACCCTATCTTGCTGCCCAAAACTCATCACCTGACAACCTTGATTGTCTTTAATGCCCATAATAACGTGATGCACGGTGGGGTACAGGATACCTTAAACTGTATTCGGGAAACCTTCTGGATTCCACAAGGACGGCAAAGTGTAAAAAGGGTTATCAAGTCGTGTGTAATATGTCGCCGGGTGGATGCCAGAACCTACATGTACCCAGGTCCTCCACCATTGCCCAAGGAACGCGTGCAGTTGGTAAAACCATTTGATGTGACCGGAGTGGACTATAGTGGGCCAATCATTTTAACAGGTACTTCAGATGGTGTTCCCTTGAAGGTGTATGTATGTCTATTTACTTGTACAGCTACTAGGGCTGTTCATCTAGAAGTGGCTCAGGACTTGTCTGCAGAACAGTTCATACAGCTGTTCCGGAAATTTGCAGCTAGGCGATCCTGTCCAAGATTGATGATCTCAGATAATGCCACCAATTTTGTAGCGGGTGCTCAACACTTGATGGAATTAAATAAGAGTGATGATGTACAGTCTTTGTTGACCCAGCGAGGGTGTGTCTGGAAATTTATTACTCCCAGAGCCCCTTGGCAGGGAGGACTGTACGAAAGAATGATAGGTACAGTGAAAAGATGTCTTCGTAAGGTGCTACACAGGAAGAGAATTAATTTGGAGGAATTCCGTGCAGTGTTGGTGGAGGCAGAGAATCGGGTAAACAATCGCCCTCTGTCATACATGAGCGACACTCCTGACGCGGAGATACTGACTCCCTCTCACCTAATATGTGGACAAAGGTTAGAAGCTGCACCTATCTATAGAGATAATCCCGAGGGAAGTGATGAGGATTACAATAACGTGACCGTGTTGAGTGATAAGTTCAAGATGTTAAATAAGGTAATTACTCATTGGTCTGATGTGTGGCATAAAGAATATCTTCTTACACTACGTGAACACTTTTATGGTGCGCCAGAGGCAGTAAACCGACAGAACATTCAACCAGGTGACATTGTGTTAATTGATACTGAACAACATCGAACATTGTGGCCTCTGGGCAAGGTAGTTACATTATACCCAGATGCACAAGGTGTTGTCAGAAACGTCAAAGTGTTGTGTCGTGGTCAGGAAAGTTTGCGTACCATTAATAAATTAATTCCCTTAGAATTAAATGGTGTTCAATCCAGTGCAGATGGAAATCTAAGGGAAAGTGACACGAGTGATATTGAAGACACTGACCGGGTAATGCAAGAAGAAATTGTAGTAAGACCCACTAGGAAAACAGCAGCGCAATCTAGAGAGGGCTGGAATCGTCTCCTGGAGGAAGACGCAATTTAAGTCGTCTAACAACGACTTCCGCCCGGCCGCAGTGTGGAAATTATTTAATTTCCGAAGCTATAGTGCCTAATAAGTGTTTAATGTGTTGATTTGGGTCAAAATGTATTTGTATTTTGAATGGAACCAACTGGGTTCCCGCTGCGCCTGCGCAGATGTGCGGGGGGGTTAGGGGTCGAGCTGGGGCACGAGGTGGCGGCAGTGTTTTGAATGGGTGAGGAGGCTGTGAAAACCGGGGATGAGGAAACTGGCGTTCACGGCGGCCTAAGGATTAATATAGGCCTCAATTCATAATAGGAAGTGTCGTGACTGTCCCTAGTGAAGAGTGAGGGAACGTGATTTACGGGACCACCGTAAAAAGGTGGTAAAATTAGTGAATAATGGTTCGACCGGGGTGTGACTGGTGCACGGCCATGGTGTGTGTCCAGGGGAAATACCCGTGAGTTAATCCTTACTCATCGGCCTCAGATCTTAATGGAGTGACCTCTAATGTGTATAATGATTATGAGACGTTAAATCGTCTTGTGAATGGTAATGTAATCAGTGATAATAACATTAAGTTAAGAGAATGCGGGATGTGAAATAGATCGCCCTGCTCCGAGTGAACGCGTGATTATCGTATCGAGGATAGTGAAGTTTTATGGTATCACGACTTCTAAACCGGGACAAACCAACGGATACCTCGTCCTGCTGGAATAAGAACCGTGTCGGTGTGGCGGGACGTCGAAATGAGATGGTGAATGGAGGAAATAAGGAGCATCAATCACCCCCAGTTAAGTAACCCTTCTAGTTATAACAGACTGATACTGGCCAGTTAGGTATGTTTTAATTGGATAGGTTAAGGGTGATCCAGCCACATCAAGTGACCACCAGGGAATATCTGGTAAGTGGTGGGATTATGTACAAATGTTTTTCCTTGATGGATGTATCCATGTGTATCCTACCCCCCCCCCCCTTCATTCAGTTAAACTAATATAATCTATACAGTCCACAATTAATTAATAGCGCCGTGCTTGAGGGTGCTACCCAATTTATACTGGTCTCGGATAGATGTGGACAAGATTGTGAGGGTCGAGGGGCCACCTGTAGTGACCAGAGGTGGTTAAGTTTTCTCACATGTCTACACGGGGTGACTACGGTAAACAATATGGTTGTCTCCCAATGAGATTACTTGTATGTATATAATGTTGAGGTACATACAGGTAAGCACCCTATAAAATTTTCCATCACCTTTTCACACCTAGGTGTTACTTCCGGTTTTGACCATGACCTCGCCCTCGAGACTACCTCACCCTTGACCCCCCAACCAATACCCCCGCCCACGACCCCCGCCCCCCCCCCCCCCTTCGCGACCCCGCCGTCGCGCCGCGCGCCCGCCCGCGCGCCCGCCCGCGCGCCCGCCCGCGCGCCCCGCGCGCCCGCCCGCGCGCCCGCCCGCGCCCTTCGCGACCCCCGCCCGCGCCTTCTGCTGCGTCGTCCGGATCGCCCCCGCGCCTCGAATTTTTTTTCTTATGATCTCCTTGGATCAAGGTTTTTGGATTCTCCCCTATGGGGTTTCGAATTTTTTTTGAATTTCATTTTCTTGTGCTCTCCATCTCCTCGGATCAAATTTTTGAAGTTCCCCCTCTCACTTTCACCCCCATCCCAAAATTTCTCGATATTACCAAGTTTTTTGGATTCCCCCCTATGGGGGTTTCGAAAGTCTCCATCTCCTCGGATCCCCCTCCCACTTTCACCCCCCAACCCCAAAAAATTTCTCGATAATACAAGTTTTTGGATTCCCCCCTATGGGGGTTTTCGAAATTCTTATGATCTCCTTGGATCAAGTTTTTTGGATTCCCCCCTATGGGGGTTTCGAAATTCTCCATCTCCTCGGATCAAATTTTTTGGATTCCCCCCTATGGGGTTTTCGAAATTCTCCATCTCCTTGGATCAAGGTTTTTTGGGTACCCCTCCTTTCACCCCAAATTTTCTCGACAATACCATGACTCCATCTCCTCGGATCCCCCCTCCCACTTTCACCCCCACCCCAAAATTTCTCGAAATCAAAGTCTCCATCTCCTTGGATCAAATTTTTGGGTACCCCTCTCACTTTCACTCCCACCCCAAAATTTCTCGATAATACCAAGACTCCATCTCCTTGGATCAAGGTTTTTGGATTCCCCCCTCTGGGGGTAAGCATTCAAATGAACTCCTCCTATGGGACATGGTGCTCTCTCTTACTACAGGTCTAAACATCTTCCCCTTATTATTTTAAAATGAACTAAAAGCTTCCTCTCATTAATGTGTTTACTCGACGGTCAGTGACGTCACGCGATGACCCCCACACACACAGGCTGAATCATGACGACCCTTTTTAGTTCATTAAAGTTAATAAGGGGATATAGTACCTACATCATAGGGAAAACATTTTCACTCTTAACCCAGGTTAATCCAAATAATTTCACATTTTTGTTTCGTTAATACCCACAACAATCCAACAATTTCTTTACAACACAAGTCTAGACATTTTTTAACTATTTCATCTCAGGTCACTCCCCCACGAAGTAACCTCCTCCCCACCCTCCCGAACCCTCACACTCCAACCAACACCTCACAATTTTCACTCATAACCCCCAATTTTTTCTCGTTTTAACCCTTTTAGTTCATTAAAGTTAATAAGGGGATACAGTACATCAGAAAGTCACCACAACACTTATAACCACTTTTCGATAAATTCACTAGTCACAATTTTACATATTACGAAGTTAATACGCACACACACCTCACTTGAACACCTTCAAAACACTCTCTTAAATCATTTGAATACTCACAAAAATACCTTTATACATTTCCAAACAACACTGAAATACTCCAAAACATCATTCGAACACCCCCAAAATCACCTCTGAATACTCCCAGAACACCTTCATAAGTACTCTTGCACATCATTTGAACACCTTCATAAGTACTCTCATAATCATTTGTACACCTTCGAAAAACACCTTTGAATACTCACATAAACACCCTTGATCACCTTCAAAACACCTTCAAAGCACTCTCATAATCATTTGAACACACTCAAAACACCTTTGAACACCTTTGAACATTTCCAAACAACACTGAAACACTTCCAAAAACACCATTTGAGTACTCCCAAATACACCACTGAATACTAAAACACCACTGAATACACTCAAAACACCACCAAAATCACCATGAAACACTTCCAAAAAACACAATTTGAGTACTCCCAATTACACCACTGAATACTACTAAAACACCGCTGAATTCAATCAAAACACCCTTCAACACCTTCAAACACCCTTGAACACCTTTGAACATTTCCAAAAACACTATTTGAGTACTCCCAATTACACCACTGATTACTACTAAAACACCGCTGAATTCAATCAAAACACCCTTCAACACCTTCAAACACCCTTGAACACCTTCAAAACACTCTTGAACACCTTCAAAAACACCTTTGAACATTTCCAAAACACTATTTGAGTACTCCCAATTACACCACTGATTACTACTAAAACACCGCTGAATTCAATCAAAACACCCTTCAACACCTTCAAAAACTTTGAACACCTTGAACATTTCCAACACACAATTTGAGTTCAATTAAACTGAACTACTTGAATTCAATCAAAACACCCTTCAAACACCCTTGATCACCTTCAAAAAAACAACATTTGAACACACTCAAAACACCTTTGAACACCTTTGAGCATCACCAAAAACACTCTCATAAATCATTTGAATACTCACATAAACACCACTGAATACTAAAACACCACTGAATACACTCAAAATCACCATGAAACACTTCCAAAAAACACAATTTGAGTACTCCCAATTACACCACTGAATATTACTAAAACTCCGCTGAATTCAATCAAAACACCCTTCAACACCTTCAAAACACCTTTGAACACCTTTGAACATTTCCAAAACACTATTTGAGTACTCCCAATTACACCACTGATTACTACTAAAACAGCGCTGAATTCAATCAAAACACCCTTCATCACCTTCAAACACCCTTCAACACCTTCAAAACACATTTGAACACCTTCAAAACACCTTTGAACACATTCAAAACACTCTCATAATCATTTGAACACACTCAAAACACCTTTGAATAACCTCAAAACACCTTTGAACACCTTCAAAACACCCTTGAACACCTTCAAAAAAACAACATTTGAACACACTCAAAACACCTTTGAACACCTTTGAACATTTCCAAACAACACTGAAACACTTCCAAAAACACCATTTGAGTACTCCCAAATACACCACTGAATACTAAAACACCACTGAATACACTCAAAACACCACCAAAATCACCATGAAACACTTCCAAAAAACACAATTTGAGTACTCCCAATTACACCACTGAATACTACTAAACACCGCTGAATTTCAAAACACCCTTCAACACCTTCAAAAAAACACCTTCAAAACACTTTGAACACCTTCAAAACACCTTTGAACATTTCCAAAAAAACACTATTTGAGTACTCCCAATTACACCACTGAATACTACTAAAACACCGCTGAATTCAATCAAAACACCCTTCAACACCTTCAAACACCCTTGAACACCTTCAAAACACTCTTGAACACCTTCAAAAACACCTTTGAACATTTCCAAAACACTATTTGAGTACTCCCAATTACACCACTGATTACTACTAAAACACCGCTGAATTCAATCAAAACACCCTTCAACACCTTCAATCACCCTTGAACACACTCAAAACACCCTTCAACACCTTCAAAAACACCTTTGAACACCTTCAAAACACATTTGAACACATTCAAAACACTCTCATAATCATTTGAACACACTCAAAACACCTTTGAATAACCTCAAAACACCTTTGAACACCTTCAAAACAGCCTTGAACACCCTTGATCACCTTCAAAAAAAACAACATTTGAACACACTCAAAACACATTTGAACACCTTTGAACATTTCCAAACAACACTGAAACACTTCCAAAAACACCATTTGAGTACTCCCAAATACACCACTGAATACTAAAACACCACTGAATACACTCAAAACACCACCAAAATCACCATAAACTAAGATCAACACCCACATCCCACAACACCCACAACCCACAACACCCACAATTTTTTCTCGTTTTATCTAATTTCATCAGAAAGTCACAACACCTACACCTCCCATTTTTTTTTTCTCGTTTTAACCCTTTTAGTTCATTAAAGTTAATAAGGGGACACACTACATCAGAAAAAGTCACAAAAACAACCCACTTATAACGTCTTTTCGGTATCTCTAGTTCGACAACAACACCCACATCCCACAACACCCACATCCCACATCCCACACACACACACAGACACACACACACACACACACATATCCCTAACCTAGCCTAACCTAACCTAACTTATCCTAACCTAACCTAACCTAACCTAACCTAACCTAACTTATCCTAACCTAGCCTAACCTAACCTAACCTAACCTTACCTAACTTATCCTAACCTAACCTAACCTAGCCTAACCTAACCTAACTTAACCTAACCTAACCTAACCTAACCGAACCTACCCTAACCTAACCTTACCTAACATAACCTAACCTAGCCTAACCTAACCTAACCTAACTTAACCTAACCCAACCTAACCTAACCTAACCTAACCTAACCTAACTTAACCTAACCTAACCTAACCTAACCTACCCTAACCTAACCTAACCTAACCTATCTTAACCTTACCTAACCTAACCTAGCCGAACCTATCCTAACCTAACCTAAAATATATTGGAACACTTCCAAAATACATTAGAGTACTCCAGAATTACTTTGAACGACTCCATTTTTTTTTGGATATTTCCAAATTAGTTTTGAAAACTTTATCGTAAAATCGAACATTATTTTCTTGTTGGTAAACACACTCAATGGTAGAAATATTTACTCGATTTCCGAATAGAAACACTTTCCTCGCTCTGAGAGACTCATTGTGGGTCACCCCTTCCCCCCCCCCAACACCACTGGGTAATGCGGTTCACACCCAAGGTAGAACATAACACCTGCGTCAACTCAGGACAGAAAACAATCATTTTTATAAACATTTCACACACACACACACAAAAAAAAAATCATATTTGACAATATCTAAGCGCACTCACCTCACTACCACCAACACACGATGTCTCACCTCACAGGACCGACGAGCTCACCTCCAGTGACGTCACACTCCCATTGTGTTACTTGGTGGTTGGTAACATCACACCTAACCCCCCTTGTTTCAACCTGTTGTACCCTACATTATCTAAGAACACTATATCCAAGACGATTACCAGATTTTATGATCCCCAACACCAAGATCACAGAAAACACACATTTTTATAATTATTCACACAAAAATCACGATCACCAATTCCATATCATGTTTACCGTCATCTATCAACACTAATCACCAAGATCACCAAAAAATCTAAGATCATGCATCTCAAAACTACTATGATCACTGAAAACACTTATTTTTTAAACATTCGCACAAAAATAAGACATACACAAAAATACCACAACACTTCCACCAACATCTATAACATAACATGAGCACTATAACATATCACTATCACAAAAAAAAAAATAATACACAGAAACCCACATATTATACATTTCAATTGCAAATTTAAGACATGAGACATACACACCAAATCTAAGACATTCACCTCCAACTAAGACATACACATCACCCTTAAAACTTCCTTCCTTATTCATTCCGTATATCTCCTAGAGCTGTTTAACCCCGACGGATCCACCACGACGTAGGAGCCAGAGTGTAGTAGGTGGTGTTGGAGTGGTGATGGTTCCTCTGGCTCCTACGTCGTGATGGAACCGTCGGGGTTAAAACAGCTCTAGGAGATATACGGAATGAATAAGGAAGGAAGTTTTAAGGGTGATGTGTATGTCTTAGTTGGAGGTGAATGTCTTAGATTTGGTGTGTATGTCTCATGTCTTAAATTTGCAATTGAAATGTATAATATGTGGGTTTCTGTGTATTATTTTTTTTTTTGTGATAGTGATATGTTATAGTGCTCATGTTATGTTATAGATGTTGGTGGAAGTGTTGTGGTATTTTTGTGTATGTCTTATTTTTGTGCGAATGTTTAAAAAATAAGTGTTTTCAGTGATCATAGTAGTTTTGAGATGCATGATCTTAGATTTTTTGGTGATCTTGGTGATTAGTGTTGATAGATGACGGTAAACATGATATGGAATTGGTGATCGTGATTTTTGTGTGAATAATTATAAAAATGTGTGTTTTCTGTGATCTTGGTGTTGGGGATCATAAAATCTGGTAATCGTCTTGGATATAGTGTTCTTAGATAATGTAGGGTACAACAGGTTGAAACAAGGGGGGTTAGGTGTGATGTTACCAACCACCAAGTAACACAATGGGAGTGTGACGTCACTGGAGGTGAGCTCGTCGGTCCTGTGAGGTGAGACATCGTGTGTTGGTGGTAGTGAGGTGAGTGCGCTTAGATATTGTCAAATATGATTTTTTTTTTGTGTGTGTGTGTGTGTGAAATGTTTATAAAAATGATTGTTTTCTGTGATATTAGTGATTTTGAGGTAAGTGAACATGGGTGATTGTAGTTGGTGATTGTCTTATATTATGTGTGTGTACAAGATATGTTTTCAGTTGATGGTGATCATGTACTAAGTGTTTGCGTATTAGGTTTGTGTTCATGCTTTTTTTTTTTCATGCGCCAAATGGGGAGGGAGTTCTTGGTTATAGTGATTTGAGGGGATTTCTATAAAAAGGATGTTAGATGGTGATGTTAAACTTAGTTTCTGGTGATTTTGACGGTGATTGGTAGTATTCAGTGGTGATTTGGTAGTAATCAGTAGTGTTTTTTGGGAGTATTCGGAGGTGTTTGATGGTGTTTTTTTGAAGGTGTTCAAATGATGTGCAGAGCATTTTTTGAAGAAGATCAGTGGTGTTCAGAGTTGGTTCAAAGTTAGTCAGTGTGTTAGATATGGTAATGTCTCATGTCATAAGTGTATGAGTTAGTTTTTTTTGTGCTAATGTTGTAAAGTCTGGAGAATGAGGGAGGAGTTTGGGGGGATGAGATGTAATTTAATGAAATGTGTAAGTGTAGATAAATTAGAGCTGTCAAATCTTATTTGGGAGTAATCAAAATGATATTTTGGAAGTGCTTCAGTGTTGTTTGGAAATGTTCAAAAGTGTTTATGTGAGTACTCAAATGCTTTATGAGAGTGTTCGAAGTAATCTTGGGGTTGTTCTGTAGTGAGATGATAAAGGTTGTGGATGAGAGATATTGAGAAAAGGGGGTCTCAAATGATGTATGAGAGTGTTTTGAAGGTGTTCAAAGTAAAGTGAGTAGGTTAGGATAAGTTAGGTTAGGTTATTTTAGGTTAGGTTAGGTTAGGTTAGGATAAGTTAGGTTAGGTTAGGATAAGTTAGGTTAGGTTAGATTAGATTAGGATAAGTTAGGTTAGGTTCGTTATTTTAGGTTAGGTTAGGTTAGGATAGGTTAGGTTAGGATAAGTTAGGTTAGGTTAGCTTAGGATAAGTTAGGTTAGGTTAGGTTAGGTTAGGTTAGGATAGGTTAGGTTAGGTTAGGACAGGTTAGGATAGGTTAGGTTAGGTTAGGTTAGGTTCGGTAGGTTAGGTAAGGTTAGGTTAGGTTAAGTTAGGTAGTATTCGAGGTGTTTGATGGAGTTAGGTTAGGTTAGGATAGGTTAGGTTAGGTTAGGATAGAGGTGTTTGATGGAGTTAGGTTGGGTTAGGTTAGGTTAGGTTAGGTTAGGATAGAGGTGATTGATGGAGTTAGGTTAGGTTCGGTTAGGTGAGGTTAGGTTAGGTTAGGAATTAGGTTAGGTTAGGTTAGGTTAGGTTAGGATAGACAGTTGGTCTGGAAAGAGATGATTTTCTACCTTGGATGTTACCCGCATTTCATGGCGTCTGTCTGTCCTGAGTTGACGCAGGTGTTATGTTCTACCTTGGGTGTGAACCGCATTACCCAGTGGTGTTGGGGGGGGGAAGGGGTGACCCACAATGAGTCTCTCAGAGCGAGGAAAGTGTTTCTATTCGGAAATCGAGTAAATATTTCTACCATTGAGTGTGTTTACCAACAAGAAAATAATGTTCGATTTTACGATAAAGTTTTCAAAACTAATTTGGAAATATCCAAAAAAAAATGGAGTCGTTCAAAGTAATTCTGGAGTACTCTAATGTATTTTGGAAGTGTTCCAATATATTTTAGGTTAGGTTAGGATAGGTTCGGCTAGGTTAGGTTAGGTAAGGTTAAGATAGGTTAGGTTAGGTTAGGTTAGGGTAGGTTAGGTTAGGTTAGGTTAGGTTAAGTTAGGTTTTAGGTTAGGTTAGGTTAGGTTGGGTTAGGTTAAGTTAGGTTAGGTTAGGTTAGGCTAGGTTAGGTTATGTTAGGTAAGGTTAGGTTAGGGTAGGTTCGGTTAGGTTAGGTTAGGTTAGGTTAAGTTAGGTTAGGTTAGGCTAGGTTAGGTTAGGTTAGGATAAGTTAGGTAAGGTTAGGTTAGGTTAGGTTAGGCTAGGTTAGGATAAGTTAGGTTAGGTTAGGTTAGGTTAGGTTTAGGTTAGGTTATAAGGTTAGGATAAGTTAGGTTAGGCTAGGTTAGGGATGTGTGTGTGTGTGTGTGTGTGTCTGTGTGTGTGTTTGGGATGTGGGATGTGGGTGTTGTGGGATGTGGGTGTTGTTGTCGAACTAGAGATACCGAAAAGACGTTATAAGTGGGTTGTTTTTGTGACTTTTTCTGATGTAGTGTGTCCCCTTATTAACTTTAATGAACTAAAAGGGTTAAAACGAGAAAAAAAAATGGGAGGTGTGGGTGTTGTGACTTTCTGATGAAATTAGATAAAACGAGAAAAAATTGTGGGTGTTGTGGGTTGTGGGTGTTGTGGGATGTGGGTGTTGATCTTAGTTTATGGTGATTTTGGTGGTGTTTTGAGTGTATTCAGTGGTGTTTTAGTATTCAGGGGTGTATTTGGGAGTACTCAAATGGTGTTTTTGGAAGTGTTTCAGTGTTGTTTGGAAATGTTCAAAGGTGTTCAAATGTGTTTTGAGTGTGTTCAAATGTTGTTTTTTTTGAAGGTGATCAAGGGTGTTCAAGGGTGTTTTGAAGGTGTTCAAAGGTGTTTTGAGGTTATTCAAAGGTGTTTTGAGTGTGTTCAAATGATTATGAGAGTGTTTTGAATGTGTTCAAATGTGTTTTGAAGGTGTTCAAAGGTGTTTTTGAAGGTGTTGAAGGGTGTTTTGAGTGTGTTCAAAGGGTGTTTGAAGGTGTTGAAGGGTGTTTTGATTGAATTCAGCGGTGTTTTAGTAGTAATCAGTGGTGTAATTGGGAGTACTCAAATAGTGTTTTGGAAATGTTCAAAGGTGTTTTTGAAGGTGTTCAAGAGTGTTTTGAAGGTGTTCAAGGGTGTTTGAAGGTGTTGAAGGGTGTTTTGATTGAATTCAGCGGTGTTTTAGTAGTATTCAGTGGTGTAATTGGGAGTACTCAAATTGTGTTTTTTTGGAAGTGTTCAAAGGTGTTTTGAAGGGTGTGATTGAAATGTTGTAGTTTTTTGTAAGGTGTACTCAAATTGTGTTTTTTGAAGTGTTTCATGGTGATTTTGGTGGTGTTTTGAGTGTATTCAGTGGTGTTTTAGTAGTATTCAGTGGTGTAATTGGGAGTACTCAAATTGTGTTTTTTGGAAGTGTTTCATGGTGATTTTGGTGGTGTTTAGAGTGTATTCAGTGGTGTAATTGGGAGTACTCAAATAGTGTTTTTGGAAATGTTCAAAGGTGTTCAAAGGTGTTTTGAAGGTGTTCAAGAGTGTTTTTGAAGGTATTCAAGAGTGTTTTGAAGGTGTTCAAGGGTGTTTGAAGGTGTTGAAGGGTGTTTTGATTGAATTCAGCGGTGTTTTAGTAGTAATCAGTGGTGTAATTGGGAGTACTCAAATTGTGTTTTTGAAGGTTTCAAGAGTGGAAGGTGTTCAAAGGTGTTTGAAGGTGTTGAAGGGTGTTTTGATTGAATTCAGCGGTGTTTTAGTAGTATCAGTGGTGTAATTGGGAGTACTCAAATAGTGTTTTGGAAATGTTCAAAGGGTGTTTTCAAAGGTGTTTTGAAGGTGTTGAAGGGTGTTTTGATTGAATTCAGCGGTGTTTTAGTAGTATTCAGTGGTGTAATTGGGAGTACTCAAATTTGTGTTTTTTGGAAGTGTTCAAAGGTGTTTTGAGTGTGTTCAAATGTTGTTTTTTTTGAAGGTGTTCAAAGGTGTTCAAAGGTGTTTTGAAGGTGTTGAAGGGTGTTTTGATTGAATTCAGCGGTGTTTTAGTAGCATTCAGTGGTGTAATTGGGAGTACTCAAATTGTGTTGATTGGAAATGTTCAAAGGTGTTCAAAGGTGTTTTGAAGGTGTTGAAGGGTGTTTTGATTGAATTCAGCGGTGTTTTAGTAGTATTCAGTGGTGTAATTGGGAGTACTCAAATAGTGTTTTGGAAATGTTCAAAGGTGTTTTTGAAGGTGTTCAAGAGTGTTTTGAAGGTGTTCAAGGGTGTTTGAAGGTGTTGAAGGGTGTTTTGATTGAATTCAGCGGTGTTTTAGTAGTAATCAGTGGTGTAATTGGGAGTACTCAAATAGTGTTTTTGGAAATGTTCAAAGGTGTTCAAAGGTGTTTTGAAGGTGTTGAAGGGTGTTTTGATTGAATTCAGCGGTGTTTTAGTAGTATTCAGTGGTGTAATTGGGAGTACTCAAATTGTGTTTTTTGGAAGTGTTTCATGGTGATTTTGGTGGTGTTTTGAGTGTATTCAGTGGTGTTTTAGTATTCAGTGGTGTATTTGGGAGTACTCAAATGGTGTTTTTGGAAGTGTTTCAGTGTTGTTTGGAAATGTTCAAAGGTGTTCAAAGGTGTTTTTTGAAGGTGTACAAATGATTATGAGAGTACTTATGAAGGTGTTCAAATGTTGTTTTTTTGAAGGTGATCAAGGGTGTTCAAGGGTGTTTTGAAGGTGTTCAAAGGTGTTTTGAGGTTATTCAAAGGTGTTTTGAAGGTGTTCAAGGGTGTTTATGTGAGTATTCAAAGGAGTTTTTTGAAGGTGTACAAATGATTATGAGAGTACTTATGAAGGTGTTCAAATGATGTGCAAGAGTACTTATGAAGGTGTTCTGGGAGTATTCAGAGGTGATTTTGGGGGTGTTCGAATGATGTTTTGGAGTATTTCAGTGTTGTTTGGAAATGTATAAAGGTATTTTTTGTGAGTATTCAAATGATTTATGAGAGTGTTTTGAAGGTGTTCAAAGTAAAAGTGCGTATTTAACTTCGTAATATGTAAAATTGTGAGTAGTGAATTTAACGAAAGTGGATGTAAGCGATGTGGTGACTTTCTGATGCATGTGTCCCCTTATTAACTTTAATGAACTAAAAGGGTTAAAACGAGAAAAATTGGGGGTTATGAGTGAAAATTGTGAGGTGTTGGTTGGAGTGTGAGGGTTCGGGAGGGTGGGGAGGAGGTTACTTCGTGGGTGAGTGACCTGAGATGAAATAGTTAAAAAATGTCTAGACTTGTGTTGTAAAGAAATTGTTGGATTGTTGTGGGTATTAACGAAACAAAAATGTGAAATTATTTGGATTAACCTGGGTTAAGAGTGAAAATGTTTTCCCTATGATGTAGGTACTATATCCCCTTATTAACTTTAATGAACTAAAAAGGGTCGTCATGATTCAGCCTGTGTGTGTGGGGGGTCATCGCGTGACGTCACTGACCGTCGAGTAAACACATTAATGAGAGGAAGCTTTTAGTTCATTTTAAAATAATAAGGGGAAGATGTTTAGACCTGTAGTAAGAGAGAGCACCATGTCCCATAGGAGGAGTTCATTTGAATGCTTACCCCCAGAGGGGGGAATCCAAAAACCTTGATCCAAGGAGATGGAGTCTTGGTATTATCGAGAAATTTTGGGGTGGGAGTGAAAGTGAGAGGGGTACCCAAAAATTTGATCCAAGGAGATGGAGACTTTGATTTCGAGAAATTTTGGGGTGGGGGTGAAAGTGGGAGGGGGGATCCGAGGAGATGGAGTCATGGTATTGTCGAGAAAATTTGGGGTGAAAGGAGGGGTACCCAAAAAACCTTGATCCAAGGAGATGGAGAATTTCGAAAACCCCATAGGGGGGAATCCAAAAACCTTGATCCAAGGAGATCATAAGAAAAAAAAAATTCGAGGCGCGGGGCGATCCGGACGACGCTGCAGAAGGCGCAGCAGAAGGCAGGGGGGAATCCAAAAACCTTGATCCAAGGAGATCATAAGAAAAAAAAATCGAGGCGCGGGGGCGATCCGAACGACGCTGCAGAAGGCGCAGCAGAAGGCGCGGCGGGGCTCGCGAAGGGCGCGGGCGGGCGCGCGGGCGGGCGCGCGGCGGGGGGTCGCGAAGGGCGCGGGCGGGCGCGCGCGCGGGCGCGCGCGCGGGCGCGCGCTCGGGCGCGCGGGGCGGGCGCGCGGCGCGACGGCGGGGTCGCGAAGGGGGTGGGGGGTCGTGGTTCGGGGTATTGGTTGGGGGGTCAAGGGTGAGGTAGTCTCGAGGGCGAGGTCATGGTTAAAACCGGAAGTAACACCTAGGTGTGAAAAGGTGACCCTCCAGCTGCTGGTCCTAGACCGGATACATCGCTCAGTGGAAGGCCTAAACCGGAAGTCCTCGCTCTGTAGAAGGCCCAAACCGGAAGTTCCTCGCCCAGGAAAAAGCCTAAACCAGAAGTTCCTCACCCTGTAGAAAAGTTGACTACTTATATATATATATATATATATATATATATATATATATATATATATATATATATATATATATATATATATATATATATATATATACATATATATATATATATATATATATATATATATATATATATATATATATATATATATATATATATATATATATATATATATATATATATATATATATAAGTAGTGAAGTTTTCTACAGGGGGGTGTATCCGGTTTAGGGCCTTCCACTGAGCGAGGAATTCCCGGTTTAGGCCTTCCACTGGGCGGTGTATCCGGTCTAGGACCAGCGGCTGGAGGGTCACCTTTTCACACCTAGGTGTTACTTCCGGTTTTGACCATGACCTCGCCCTCGAGACTACCTCACCCTTGACCCCCCCCAACCAATACCCCCACCTACGACCCCCCCCCTTCGCGACCCCCGTCGCGCTGCGCGCCCGCGCGCCCCCGCCCGCGCCCTTCGCGCCCCCCGCCCGCGCCCGCCCACGCGCCCGCCCGCGCCCTTCGCGACCCCCGCCCGCGCCTTCTGCTGCGCCTTCTGCAGCGTCGTCCGGATCGCCCCCGCGCCTCGATTTTTTTTTCCGATTTTTTTCGAATTTTTTTTGAATTTCATTTTCTTGTGCTCTCCATCTCCTCAGATCAAATTTTTGAGGTTCCCCCTCTCACTTTCACCCCCATCCCAAAATTTCTCGAAATCAAAGTCTCCATCTCCTCGGATCAAGTTTTTTTTTGGATTCTTCCCTATGGGGTTTTCGAAATTCTTATGATCTCCTCGGATCAAGTTTTTCTCGAAATCAAAGTCTCCATCTCCTTGGATCAAATTTTTGGATTACCCCTCTCACTTTCACTCCCACCCCAAAATTTCTCGAAATCAAAGTCTCCATCTCCTCGGATCAAGTTTTTTGGATTCCCCCCTATGGGGTTTTTCGAAATTCTTATGATCTCCTTGGAGTGCCCCCTCCCACTTTCACCCCCAACCCCAAAAATTTCTCAATATTACCAAGTTTTTTTTGGATTCCCCCCTCTGGGGGGTTTTCGAAATTCTCCATCTCCTTGGGTCAAATTTTTGGATTACCCCTCTCACTTTCACTCCCACCCCAAAATTTCTCGATAATACCAAGACTCCATCTCCTTGGATCAAGGTTTTTTGGATTCCCCCCTCTGGGGGTAAGCATTCAAATGAACTCCTCCTATGGGGCATGATGCTCTCTCTTACTACAGGTCTAAACAAGTGTGACGTCAGTATTCCTCTCATTAATGTGTTTACTCGACGGTCAGTGACGTCACGCGATGACCCCCACACACACAGGCTGAATCATGACGACCCTTTTAGTTCATTCAAGTTAATAAGGGGATATAGTACCTACATCATAGGGAAAACATTTTCATCATCAGAAAGGCACATTTTTTCGTTAATACCCACAATTTCTTTACAACACAAGTCTAGACATTTTTTTAACTATTTCATCTCAGGTCACTCCCCACGAAGTAACCTCCTCCCCACCCTCCCAAACCCTCACACTCCAACCAACACCTCACAATTTTCACTCATAACCCCAATTTTTCTCGTTTTAACCCTTTTTTTTCATTAAAGTTAATAAGGGGACACAGTACATAAGAAAGTCACCACATCGCTTACATCCACTTTCGTTAAATTCACTACTCACAATTTTACATATTACGAAGTTAAATACGCACTTTTACTTTGAACATCTTCAAAACACTCATAAATCATTTGAATACTCACAAAAAAATACCTTTGAACATTTCCAATCAACACTGAAACACTTCCAAAACACTATTTGAGTACTCCCAATTACACCACTGAATACTACTAAAACACCGCTGAATTCAATCAAAACACCCTTCAACACCTTCAAAAAACCTTTGAACACCTTTGAACATTTCCAAAACACTATTTGAGTACTCCCAATTACACCACTGATTACTACTAAAACACCGCTGAATTCAATCAAAACACCCTTCAACACCTTCAAACACCCTTGAACACCTTCAAAACACCCTTGAACACCTTCAAAAACAACATTTGAACACACTCAAAACACCTTTGAACACCTTTGAACATTTCCAAAACACTATTTGAGTACTCCCAAATAAGATTTGACATCTCTAATTTATCTGCACTTACACATTTCATTAAATTACAACTCATCCCTCAGTCTCCAGACTAGGCATTTTCTCGTTTTTACCCTTTTAGTTCATTAAAGTTATTAAGGGGACACAATACATCAGAAAAAAAAGTCACAAAAACTAACTCAAACACTTTACTTTGAACACCCCCAAAACACTCTCATAATCATCTGAATATTCACATAACACCTTTGAACATCTTCAAAACACCTTTGAATATCGTTTTAAACTAATTTCATCACAACCCACTTATATCATCTTTTTTTCGGTAACTCTAATTCGACTACACTACCCTCATCAATTACCAACAAATTTTACTCGTTTTAACCCTTTTAGTTCATTAAAGTTAATAAGGGGACACAGTACATCAGAAAAAGTCCCAACAACAACCCACTTATAACATCTTTTTTCGGTATCTCTAGTTCGACAACAACACCCACAACCCACAACACCCACAACCCACTTCACCCACATCCCACAACACCCACATCCTACAATATTTTTCTCGTTTTAACCCTTTTAGTTCATTAAAGTTATTAAGGGGACACAATACATCAGAAAAAGTCACAACAACCCACTTATAACATCTTTCTCGGGATCTCTAGTTCGACAACAACACCCACAACCCACAACACCCACAACCCACAACACCCACACCCCACAACACCCACAATTTTTCTCGTTTTAACCCTTTTAGTTCATTAAAGTTATTAAGGGGACACAATACATCAGAAAAAAAAGTCACAAAAACTAACTCAAACACTTTACTTTGAACACCCCCAAAACACTCTCATAATCATTTGAATACTCACATAACACCTTTGAACATCTTCAAAACACCTTTGAATATCGTTTTAAACTAATTTCATCACAACCCACTTATATCATCTTTTTTTCGGTAACTCTAATTCGAATACACTACCCTCATCAATTACCAACAAATTTTACTCGTTTTAACCCTTTTAGTTCATTAAAGTTATTAAGGGGACACAATACATCAGAAAAAGTCACAACAACCCACTTACAACATCTTTTCGGGATCTCTAGTTCGACAACAACACCCACAACCCACAACACCCTCAACCCACAACACCCACACCCCACAACACCCACAATTTTTCTCGTTTTAACCCTTTTAGTTCATTAAAGTTATTAAGGGGACACAATACATCAGAAAAAGTCACAACAACCCACTTATAACATCTTTTTCGGTATCTCTAGTTCGACAACAACACCCACACCCCACAACACCCACAACCCACAACACCCACATCCCACAACACCCACATCCTACAATATTTTTCTCGTTTTAACCCTTTTAGTTCATTAAAGTTATTAAGGGGACACAATACATCAGAAAAAGTCACAACAACCCACTTATATCATCTTTTTTTCGGTATCTCTAGTTTGACAACATTACCCTCATCAATTACCAACAAATTTTACTCGTTTTAACTAATGTCATCACTGTAACCAAGACATTCACAAAACTCTATGACCACCTAACACACACACACACACACACACACACACACACACACGCACCTAACCTAACCTAACCTAACCTAACCTAGCCTAACCTAACCGAACCTATCCTAACCTTACCTAACTTATCCTAACCTAACCTAACTTATCCTAACCTAGCCTAACCTAACCTAACCGAACCTATCCTAACCTAACCCTACCTAACTTATCCTAACCTAACCTAACCTAACCTAGCCTAACCTAACCTAACTTAACCTAACCTAACCTAACCTAACCTAACCGAACCTACCCTAACCTAACATTACCTAACATAACCTAACCTAGCCTAACCTAACCTAACCTAACCTAACCTAACCTAACCTAACCTAACCTAGCCTAACCTAACTTAACCTAACTTAACCTAACCTAACCTAACCTAACCTAACCTAACCTAACCTAACCTAACCTATCTTAACCTAACCTAACCTAACCTAGCCGAACCTATCCTAACCGTTCCTAACTTAACTAACTTAACCTAACCTTTACCTAACCTTTACCTAACTTAACCTAACCTAACCTGACCTTTACCTAACCTTTACCTAACCTAAATCTAACCTTGCCTAACCATTACCTAACCTAACCTAACCTATCTTAACCTAACCCAACCTAACCTAGCCGAACCTATCCTAACCTAACCTAAAATATATTGGAACACTTCCAAAATACATTAGAGTACTCCAGAATTACTTTGAACGACTCCATTTTTGGATATTTCCAAATTAGTTTTGAAAACTTTATCGTAAAATCGAACATTATTTTCTTGTTGGTAAACACACTCAATGGTAGAAATATTTACTCGATTTCCGAATAGAAACACTTTCCTCGCTCTGAGAGACTCATTGTGGGTCACCCCTTCCCCCCAACACCACTGGGTAATGCGGTTCACACCCAAGGTAGATTTAAGATAATCATGAACACCTGCGTCAACTCAGGACAGACAGACGCCATGAAATGTGGGTAACATCCAAGGTAGAAAATCATCTCTTTCCAGACCAACTGTCTATCCTAACCTAACCTAACCTAATTCCTAACCTAACCTAACCTCAACTCTATCCTAACCTAACCTAACCTAACCTAACCCAACCTAACTCCATCAAACACCTCTATCCTAACCTAACCTAACCTAACCTAACCTAACCTAACTCCATCAAACACCTCGAATACTACCTAACTTAACCTAACCTAACCTTACCTAACCTACCGAACCTAACCTAACCTAACCTAACCTATCCTAACCTAACCTAACCTAAAATAACCTAACCTAACCTAACTTATCCTAATCTAACCTATCCTAACCTAACCTAACCTAACCTTACCTAACCTACCAAACCTAACCTAACCTAACCTAACCTATCCTAACCTGTCCTAACCTAACCTAACCTATCCTAACCTAACTTATCCTAACCTAACCTAACTTATCCTAACCTAACCTAACCTAACCTTACCTAACCTACCGAACCTAACCTAACCTAACCTAACCTATCCTAACCTGTCCTAACCTAACCTAACCTATCCTAACCTAACTTATCCTAACCTAACCTAACTTATCCTAACCTAACCTAACCTAACCTAACCTAGCCTAACCTATCCTAACTTAACTTAACTTAACTTAACTTAACTTAACTTAACTTAACCTAACCTAACCTAACCTAACCTAACCTAACCTAACCGAACCTAACCTAACTTATCCTAATCTAACCTAACCTAACTTATCCTAACCTAACCTAACTTATCCTAACCTAACCTAACCTAACCTAAAATAACCTAACCTAACTTATCCTAACCTACTCACTTTACTTTGAACACCTTCAAAACACTCTCATACATCATTTGAGACCCCCTTTTCTCAATATCTCTCATCCACAACCTTTATCATCTCACTACAGAACAACCCCAAGATTACTTCGAACACTCTCATAAAGCATTTGAGTACTCACATAAACACCTTTGAATATTTCCAAACAACACTGAAGCACTTCCAAAATATCATTTTGATTACTCCCAAATAAGATTTGACAGCTCCAATTTATCTACACTTACACATTTCATTAAATTACAACTCATCCCCCCAAACTCCTCCCTCATTCTCCAGACTTTACAACATTATCACACAAAAAAAAAAACTAACTCATACACTTATGACATGAGACATTACCATATCTAACACACTGACTAACTTTGAACCAACTCTGAACACCACTGATCTTCTTCAAAAAATACTCTGCACATCATTTGAACACCTTCAAAAAACACCATCAAACACCTCCGAATATTCCCAAAAACACTACTGATTACTACCAAATCACCACTGAATACTACCAAATCACCGTCAAAATCACCAGAAACTAAGTTTAACAACACCATCTAACATGCTTTTTATAGAAATCCCCTCAAATCACTATAACCAAGAACTCCCTCCCCATTTGGCGCATAAAAAAAAAGCATGAACACAAACCTAATACGCAAACACTTAGTACATGATCACCATCAACTGAAAACATATCTTGTACACACACATAATCTAAGACAACCACCAACTACAATCACCCATGTTCACTTACCTCAAAATCACTAATATCACAGAAAACAATCATTTTTATAAACATTTCACACACAAAAAAAAAAATCATATTTGACAATATCTAAGCGCACTCACCTCACTACCACCATCACACGATGTCACACCTCACAGGACCGACGAGCTCACCTCCAGTGACGTCACACTCCAATTGTGTTACTTGGTGGTTGGTAACTTCACACCCAACCCACCTTGTTTCAACCTGTTGTACCCTACATTATCTAAGAACACTATATCCAAGACGATTACCATATTTTATGATCCCCAACACCAAGATCACAGAAAACACACATTTTTATAATTATTCACACAAAAATCACGATCACCAATTCCATATCATGTTTACCGTCATCTATCAACACTAATCACCAAGATCACCAAAAATCTAAGATCATGCATCTCAAAACTACTATGTTCACTGAAAACACTTATTTTTTTTAAACATTCGCACAAAAATATGACACACACAAAAATACCACAACACTTCCACCAACATCTATAACATAACATGAGCACTATAACATATCACTATCACAAAAAAAAAATAATACACAAACACCCACATATTATACATTTCAATCACAAATTTAAGACATGAGACATAAACACCAAATCTAAGACATTCACCTCCAACTAAGACATGCACATCACCCCTAAAACATCCTTCCTTATTCATTCCGTATATCTCCTAGAGCTGTTTTAACCCCGACGGATCCATCACGACGTAGGAGCCAGAGTGTAGTAGGTGGTGTTGGAGTGGTGATGGTTCCTCTATCTCCTACGTCGTGATGGGTCCGTCGGGGTTAAAACAGCTCTAGGAGATATACGGAATGAATAAGGAAGGATAGTTTTAGGGTTATGTGTATGTCTTAGTTGGAGGTGAATGTCTTAGATTTAGTGTGTATGTCTCATGTCTTAAATTTGTGATTGAAATGTATAATATGTAGGTGTTTGTGTATTATTTTTTTTGTGATTGTGATATGTTATAGTGCTCATGTTATGTTATAGATGTTGGTGGAAGTGTTTGTGGTATTTTTGTGTGTGTCATATTTTTGTGCAGAATATTTAAAGAAAATAAGTGTTTTCAGTGATCATAGTAGTTTTGAGATGCATGATCTTAGATTTTTGGTGATCTTGGTGATTAGTGTTGATAGATGACAGTAAACATGATATGGAATTGGTGATCGTGATTTTTGTGTGAATAATTATAAAAATGTGTGTTTTCTGTGAAATCTTAGTGTTGGGGATCATAAAATCTAGGTAATCGTCTTGGATATAGTGTTCTTAGATAATGTGGGTACAACAGGTTGAAACAAGGTGGGTTAGGTGTGATGTTACCAACCACCAAGTAACACAATGGGAGTGTGACGTCACTGGAGGTGAGCTCGTCAGGTCCTGTGAGTGTGACATCGTGTGATAATTGGTAGAGAAGGTGAGTGCGCTTAGATATTGTCAAATATGATTTTTTTTTTTTTGTGTGTGTGTGTAAATGTTTATAAAAATGATTGTTTTCTGTGATATTAGTGATTTTGAGGTAAGTGAACATGGGTGATTGTAGTTGGTGGTTGTCTTAGATTATGTGTGTGTACAAGATCATGTTTTCAGTTGATGGTGATCATGTACTAAGTGTTTGCGTATTAGGTTTGTGTTCATGCTTTTTTTTTATGCGCCAAATGGGAGGGAGTTCTTGGTTATAGTGATTTGAGGGATTTCTATAAAAGGATGTTAGATGGTGATGTTAAACTTAGTTTCTGGTGATTTTGACGGTGATTTGGTAGTATTCAGTGGTGATTTGGTAGTAATCAGTAGTGTTTTTAGGGAATATTCGAGGTGTTTGATGGTGTTTTTGAAGGTGTTCAAATGATGTGCAGAGTATTTTTTGAAGAAGATCAGTGGTGTTCAGAGTTGGTTCAAAGTTAGTCAGTGTGTTAGATATCTAGTAATGTCTCATGTCATAAGTGTATGAGTTAAGTTTTTTTTTTTTTTTTTTGTGCTAATGTTGTAAAGTCTGGAGAATGAGGGGAGGAGTTTGGGGGATGAGTTGTAATTTAATGAAATGTATAAGTGTAGATAAATTAGAGCTGTCAAATCTTATTTGGAGTAATCAAAATGATATTTTGGAAGTGCTTCAGTATTGTTTGAAATGTTCAAAGGTGTTTATGTGAGTACTCAAATGCTTTATGAGAGTGTTCAGTAATCTTGGGGTTGTTCTGTAGTGAGATGATAAAGGTTGTGGATGAGAGATATTGAGAAAAGGGGTCTCAAATGATGTATGAGAGTTTTGAAGGTGTTCAACAAAGTAAAGTGAGTGAGGTTAGGATAAGTTAGGTTAGGATTATTTTAGGTTGAGTTAGGTTAGGTTAGGGATAAGAAGAGTTAGGTTAGGATAAGTTAGGTTAGGTTAGATTAGGATAAGTTAGGTTAGGTTCGGTTAGGTTAGGTTAGGTTAGGTTAGGTTAAGTTAAGTTAAGTTAAGTTAATTAAGTTAAGTTAAGTTAAGTTAGGATAGGTTAGGTTAGGCTAGGTTAGGTTAGGTTAGGTTAGGTTAGGATAAGTTAGGTTAGGATAGGTTAGGTTATTTTAGGACAGGTTAGGATAGGTTAGATTAGGATAAGTTAGGTTAGGTTAGGTTATTTTAGGTTAGGTTAGGTTAGGATAGGTTAGGTTAGGTTAGGTTAGGTTAGGTTAGGTAAGGTTAGGTTAGGTTAAGTTAGGTAGTATTCGAGGTGTTTGATGGAGGTTAGGTTAGGTTAGGTTAGGTTAGGTTAGAGGTGTTTGATGGAGTTAGGTTGGGTTAGGTTAGGTTAGGTTAGGTTAGGATAGAGGTGAGGTTAGGTTAGGTTAGGAATTAGGTTAGGTTAGGTTAGGATAGACAGTTGGTCTGGAAAGAGATGATTTTCTACCTTGGATGTTACCCGCATTTCATGGCGTCTGTCTGTCCTGAGTTGATGCAGGTGTTCATGATTATCTTAAATCTACCTTGGGTGTGAACTGCATTACCCAGTGGTGTTGGGGGGAAGGGGTGACCCACAATGAGTCTCTCAGAGCGAGGAAAGTGTTTCTATTCGGAAATCGAGTAAATATTTCTACCATTGAGTGTGTTTACCAACAAGAAAATAATGTTCGATTTTACGATAAAGTTTTCAAAACTAATTTGGAAATATCCAAAAATGGAGTCGTTCAAAGTAATTCTCTTGTACTCTAATGTATTTTGGAAGTGTTCCAATATATTTTAGGTTAGGTTAGGATAGGTTCGGCTAGGTTAGGTTGGGTTAGGTTAAGATAGGTTAGGTTAGGTTAGGTAATGGTTAGGCCAGGTTAGATTTAGGTTAGGTAAAGGTTAGGTAAAGGTTAGGTTAGGTTAGGTTAAGTTAGGTAAAGGTTAGGTAAAGGCTTGGGAGGTTAAGGTTAGGTTAAGTTAGGAACGGTTAGGATAGGTTCAGGCTAGGTTAGGTTAGGTTAGGGTTAAGATAGCTTAGGTTAGGTTAGGTTAGGTTAGGGTTAGGTTGGGAGGTTAGGTTAAGGTTAGGTTAAGTTAGGTTAGGCAAGGTTAGGTTAGGTTAGGTTAGGTTAGGTTAGGTTAGGTTAGGTTAGGCAGGTTAGGGTTATGTTAGGTAATGTTAGGTTAGGGTAGGTTCTTAGGAGGGTTAGGTTAGGTTAGGTTAGGTTAGGTTAGGCTAGGTTAGGTTAGGTTAGGTTAGGATAAGTTAGGGTAGGGTTAGGTTAGGATAGGTTCGGTTAGGTTAGGTTAGGCTAGGTTAGGATAAGTTAGGTTAGGTTAGGATATTTTAGGTAAGGTTAGGATAGGTTCTTGGTTAGGTTAGGCTAGGTTAGGTTAGGTTAGGTTAGGTTAGGTGCTGTGTGTGTGTGTGTGTGTGTGTGTGTGTGTGTGCGTGTGTGTGTTAGGTGGTCATAGAGTTTTGTGAATGTCTTGGTTACAGTGATGACATTAGTTAAAACGAGTAAAAATTTGTTAGTAATTGATGAGGGTAATGTTGTCAAACTAGAGATACCGAAAAAAAAAAGATGATATAAGTGGGTTGTTGTGACTTTTCTGATGTATTGTGTCCCCTTAATAACTTTAATGAACTAAAGGGTTAAAACGAGAAAAATATTGTAGGATGTGGGTGTTGTTGGGATGGGAGGGTGGGTTGTTGTGGGTTGTGGGTGTTGTGGGGTGTGGGTGTTGTTGTCGAACTAGAGATACCGAAAAAGATGTTATAAGTGGGTTGTTGTGACTTTTCTGATGTATTGTGTCCCTTAATAACTTTAATGAACTAAAAGGGTTAAAACGAGAAAAAATATTGTAGGATGTGGGTGTTGTGGGAGGGATGTGGGTGTTGTGGGTGGGTGTTGTGGGGTGTGGGTGTTGTGGGTGTTGTTGTCGAACTAGAGATACCGAAAAAGATGTTATAAGTGGGTTGTTGTGACTTTTTCTGATGTATTGTGTCCCCTTAATAACTTTAATGAACTAAAAGGGTTAAAACGAGAAAAATATTGTAGGATGTGGGTGTTGTGGGTTGTGGGTGTTGTGGGTTGTGGGTGTTGTTGTCGAACAAGAGATCCCGAAAAAGATGTTATAAGTGGGTTGTTGTGACTTTCTGATGTACTGTGTCCCCTTATTAACTTTAATGAACTAAAAGGGTTAAAACGAGTAAAATTTGTTGGTAATTGATGAGGGTAGTGTAGTCGAATTAGAGTTACCGAAAAAAAGATGATATAAGTGGGTTGTGATGAAATTAGTTTAAAACGATATTCAAAGGTGTTTTGAAGATGTTCAAAGGTGTTATGTGAGCATTCAAATGATTATGAGAGTGTTTTGGGGGTGTTCAAAGTAAAGTGTTTGAGTTAGTTTTTGTGACTTTTTTTTTCTGATGTATTGTGTCCCCTTAATAACTTTAATGAACTAAAAGGGTTAAAACGAGAAAAAATTGTGGGTGTTGTGGGGTGTGGGTGTTGTGGGTAGTGGGTGTTGTGGGTTGTGGGTGTTGTTGTCGAACTAGAGATCCCGAGAAAGATGTTATAAGTGGGTTGTTGTGACTTTTTCTGATGTATTGTGTCCCTTAATAACTTTAATGAACTAAAAGGGTTAAAACGAGAAAAATATTGTAGGATGTGGGTGTTGTGGGATGTGGGTGAAGTGGGTTGTGGGAGTTGTGGGTTGTGGGTGTTGTTGTCGAACTAGAAGATACCGAAAAAGATGTTATAAGTGGGTTGTTGTTGGGACTTTTTCTGATGTACTGTGTCCCCTTATTAACTTTAATGAACTAAAAGGGTTAAAACGAGTAAAATTTGTTGGTAATTGATGAGGGTAGTGTAGTCGAATTAGAGTTACCGAAAAAAAGATGATATAAGTGGGTTGTGATGAAATTAGTTTAAAACGATATTCAAAGTTGTTTTGAAGATGTTCAAAGGTGTTATGTGAGTATTCAAATGATTATGAGATTGTTTTGGGGGTGTTCAAAGTAAAGTGTTTGAGTTAGTTTTTGTGACTTTTTTTTCTGATGTATTGTGTCCCCTTAATAACTTTAATGAACTAAAAGGGTAAAAACGAGAAAATGCCTAGTCTGGAGACTGAGGGATGAGTTGTAATTTAATGAAATGTGTAAGTGCAGATAAATTAGAGATGTCAAATCTTATTTGGGAGTACTCAAATATTGTTTTGGAAATGTTCAAAGGTGTTCAAAGGTGTTTTGAGTGTGTTCAAATGTTGTTTTTGAAGGTGTTCAAGGGTGTTTTGAAGGTGTTCAAGGGTGTTTGAAGATGTTGAAGGGTGTTTTGATTGAATTCAGCGGTGTTTTAGTAGTAATCAGTGGTGTAATTGGGAGTACTCAAATAGTGTTTTGGAAATGTTCAAAGGTGTTCAAAGGTTTTTTGAAGGTGTTGAAGGGTGTTTTGATTGAATTCAGCGGTGTTTTAGTAGTATTCAGTGGTGTAATTGGGAGTACTCAAATAGTGTTTTGGAAGTGTTTCAGTGTTGATTGGAAATGTTCAAAGGTATTTTTTTGTGAGTATTCAAATGATTTATGAGTGTTTTGAAGATGTTCAAAGTAAAAGTGCGTATTTAACTTCTGTAATATGTAAAATTGTGAGTAGTGGAATAATTTAACGAAAGTGGATGTAAGCGATGTGGTGACTTTCTGATGTACTGTGTCCCCTTATTAACTTTAATGAAAAAAGGGTTAAAACGAGAAAAATTGGGGTTAAAATGAGTGAGAAAATTGTGAGGTATTGGTTGGAGTGTGAGGGTTTGGGGAGGGTGGGGAGGAGGTTACTTCGTGGGGAGGGTGACCTGAGATGAAATAGTTAAAAAATGTCTAGACTTGTGTTGTAAAAGAAATTGTAGGGTATTAACGAAAAAATGTGCCTTTCTGATGATGAAAATGCCTTTTCCTATGATGTAGGTACTATATCCCCATTATTAACTTGAATGAACTAAAAGGGTCGACAAGATTCAGCCTGTGTGTGGGGGGTCATCGCGTGACGTCACTGACCGTCGAGTAAACACATTAATGAGAGGAATACTGACGTCACACTTGTTTAGACCTGTAGTAAGAGAGGCATCATGCCCCCATAGGAGGAGTTCATTTGAATGCTTACCCCCAGAGGGGGAATCCAAAAACCTTGATCCAAGGAGATGGAGTCTTGGTATTATCGAGAAATTTTGGGGTGGGAGTGAAAGTGAGAGGGGTAATCCAAAAATTTGACCCTAAGGAGATGGAGAATTTCAATTTGAAAAACCCCCAGAGGGGGAATCAAAAAAACTTGGTAATAGTTGAGAAATTTTTGGGGTTGAGGGGTGAAAGTGGGAGGGAGGGGCACTCCAAGGAGATCATAAGAATCTCGAAAACCCCCCATAGAGGGGAATCCAAAAAACTTGATCCGAGGAGATGGAGACTTTGATTTCGAGAAATTTTGGGGTGGGAGTGAAAGTGAGAGGGGTAATCCAAAAATTTGATCCAAGGAGATGGAGACTTTGATTTCGAGAAAAACTTGATCCGAGGAGATCATAAGAATTTCGAAAACCCCATAGGGAAGAATCCAAAAAAAAACTTGATCCGAGGAGATGGGGACTTTGATTTCAGAAATTTTGGGATGGGATGAAATGAGAGAGGGGAACCTCAAAAACCTTGATCCGAGGAGATGGAGAGCACAAGAAAATGAAATTAAAAAAAATTCGAAAAAAATCGGAAAAAAAATCGAGGCGCGGGGGCGATCCGGACGACGCTGCAGAAGGCGCAGCAGAAGGCGCAGGCGGGGGTCGCGAAGGGCGCGGGCGGGCGCGTGGGCGGGCGCGGGCGGGGGTCGCAAAGGGCGCGGGCGGGCGCACGGGCGGGCGCGCGGGCGCGCGGCGCGACGAAGGGGGTCGCAAGAAGGGGGTGGGTCGTGGGTAGGGGGTATTGGTTGGGGGAGGGGTCAAGGGTGAGGGAGTCTCGAGGGCGAGGTTATGGTCAAAACCGGAAGTAACACCTAGGTGTGAAAAGGTGACCCTCCAGCCGCTGGTCCTAGACCGGATACACCGCCCAGTGGAAGGCCTAAACCGGAAATTCCTCGCTCAGTGGATGGCCCTAAACCGGATACACCCCCCTGTAGAAAACTTCACTACTTATATATATATGAAACTGACCCTATGGAGCTAATAATTGCTCTGACTGGATTCCCTGGTTTGTGTGTTTCAATAAAACAATAAAACTTCTACTGAAAGGCAAAGATCAATTAGTAAAACAATTTACTTCCACTAATCCATCTTTACCTTACATGTATGGACTAATAAAAACACACAAACCAGGGAATCCAGTCAGACCAATTATTAGCTCCATAGAGTCAGTTTCATATAAATTATCCAAATGGCTTGTTGATATTTTGAGCCCTATTGTTGGCAAAATTTCTAACTTTAATGTTAAAAACAACATAGACTTGGTTGATAAATTAACCTCCTTGACTGACTTAAATGATTTTAACATGGTTAGTTTTGATGTTACTTCCTTGTTTACGAAAGTTCCTGTTGATGATTTATTAAGTTTCTTATCTGAAGAACTCGTTCCTACTATCATTAAACTTATTAAACTTTGCATTGTTGATGCAAAATTTGTATTTAATGATAAGTTTTACACTCAGAAGTTTGGTATGGTAATGGGAAATCCTTTTTCACCTGTTCTTAGTAACCTATACATGGAATTTTTTGAAACAAGGTTGCTTAACACAATCCTCCCTAATAGAGCTAAATGGTTCAGATATGTTGATGATATTTTGTGTCTTATGCCCAAAAATGTAGATATACACCATTTTCTTGGAAAATTAAATAGCTTAGCCCATTCTATAAACTTTACTGTTGAGTTTGAAGAAAATAACTCATTGCCTTTTCTAGATGTTTTAATTATTAAGGGTATTAATGAATTCAAATTTAAAATTTACAGAAAACCTACAAATAACTGTTCCTATGTCCACTATTATTCCTCGCATCAAGATAGTGTCAAACTGTCTGTTTTCTCATCAATGTTTTTGAGAGCTTTACGAATTTGTAGTCCTGAGTTCATAGATGAGGAAATATCCAAAATTTATGAAATAGGTAATGATTTAAAATACCCAAGAAATGTAATTGATAAATCCTTTTAAAGTTGCTAGAAACACTTTTTTATAATCCAAAAGGGGCAACCAACCTTATTCAACTAAAAATATGTTGGTTCTCCCTTACCATGAAAACTTGGTTGATATGCCTTCTCTTCTTAAGACTTTTAATATTAAAGTTGTATTCAAAAATCTTGATACAGTAAAAAAAACTTTTGATAAAGAATTCCCTCCAAAATGCTGATGGATGTGTCTACAAGATTCCTTGTAAAATTTGCGATAAAGTTTATTACGGTCAAACTGGTTAAAATCTCGAACTAAGATTAAAACAACATAAATATAGCATTAGAACTGGACAAGATTCCAATGCTCTATTTATTCATGTAAGAGATTTTACCCATCCAATTGATTTTCAAAAAGTTGAGAAAGTAGTGTCAAGCAAGTCCATGGTCGACAGGAATATAATTGAATCTTGTTTCATAAAAAGCAGTTTTGACAATAATATGAATATTTCCTTTGGTTTATATAAATTAGATCCATTTATAATTAATAGAATTTGGGAAGAATTTAATAATACACTGGACAAATAATTTTTAAATTTTCTTGGGTAGAGTAGCTTGGGGGTGAGTTGTGGAAAGGACCTATCCAAGTTGGCTCGCCGCGCGTCACGTGTTTAACCGTTGTGGGATCTGATAGTGAGGTGCTGGCCGGACCCCTTATATAGCTTCTTTGGATGCTTCACTTTCATAGTTCATTGATAATGTGAGTAGTCACGAAAGCGCTTGGAATTTCTCTATTCTTTCAGAGTGGTTGTTTTGCATATTTTGAAATCACCTGTTTACTGTGATCTTATTGCATATATATTATATATATATATATATATATATATATATATATATATATATATATATATATATATATATATATATATATATATATATATATATATATATGTATATATATATATATATATGTATATATATATATGTATATACATACATATACTTTTGTATCAATCAAGTCACATATTACTTGGGTAGATAATTTCCAGTAGAATGTGTTAGCCCAGTATGTTTTAAATAAGTGACCCACTGATCAGATCAGACTGGTTCCGAACCCTTGACTGGTCGAACCCTCGACTGGTCCGAACCCTCGACCGGTTTCAAACGGATTCGTTGGACAATAAAGCAGACTGTAAACGGATGGAGTTGTAGGCGCCCTTATCAAACGCAAACAATAAATATAGAACAGGAACGCACACCAGTAAGCTGTCCTAATACACAAGTACAGTTAGAAATACAAATACAAATAGCTAGAGCTTCACTTTAAGAAGGTTATTAATAGAGTATTCAAGAGGTTGCTAGTAGAATTACAGTAAATCAACCCTTCAAATCATTATGAAGCCCTGTGTAGTCTGCAATCAATCAAACAAACGGGCTTCCACATGGATAAATTGTCATTTTTGTGGAAATTGGTGTCATGCCCCTTGTGCAGATATCCAAGAACTAGCTACAAGCAGTATTAAAACAGGGAAGTGTTTTTGGGTATTCCCAAATGAGATAAATCTGTGGACTAAAATCACATTGGTATTAAAAGAGGATAACATCAAAGCTGCTTTCATAGACAACCTGTAAGCTTTCTAAAACAGATGGGAACACAAAAAGTCTGGGCTGAATGGTACTGCTCTTGATACTGGCCATGTAGTTAGAAACTGTAAGGCTGGAGGTGATGTTCTGGTAGTCAGTAAATGTGGGGCTGATAGTGCTGTCCTGGTAGACAGTAATGGTGAAGCTGGAGGTGCTGTCCTGGGAGACAGTAATGGTGAAGCTGGAGATTTTTCCAGGTAGTCGGGAATCATACGCAGGAAGGAATGCATATAAATGACCTCATGGGAGACAGAAGTCGTAGTGGGGAAACAAGTGTAGTTAAAGATAAGATAAAACCTATATTGCAAACTAGAAATACCACAGGAAATAGCAAACAAGAGGACTCCACTAGCAATAGTGAGGATATATTACCAAGAACAACTGGTGGGAGCTCCATTGTTGGTGCTAGGGAGGATAGGAATAAGACAGGTAAACATGCACCAACAGGGAATACAGTCACAGAAACCCAAGGCAAACGAAAACCAAGCCTGTGCACATACTATTCACTTGGTATTTGCAGGCATGGGAAATCTGCAAAAACAGATGGGATTTGCAACTATGACCACCCTAGGAAATGCCGTGCCCATATGACAACAGGAAAATGCAAACTCCCTTCCTGTAAGCTTTTTCACCCTGAAATGTGTACCTCTTCAGTACAGGAAAGACTGTGCTATAACTTAAATTGCCAGGCACACCATCTAAAGGGAACAAAAAGATACAAAACATCCAGGCCATGGGAAAACCTGGGTAGCCACAGCCACTCAAGAGGGAGAGGTTTTTTAGTGCCAGGAAGGAAAAAAAACTGGCAGGAAATGGCAGAAATCGGACACCAATGCCAGTCATTCCTGGAGTGGAACCACAGTCGATGGCCTCCACTCCAAACCAACAGATACAGATACTAATGCCGGAAAAAAAATCCCCCCCAGTACCAACAATACCACCAGTCCGATGACATTTTTCTTTGCAAATATAGAGGGTCTAAAGCCAGCAACAACAACAAAATACCTTTCATCCGTGGACTTCTTGCAGAGGCAAAGGCAATGTTCGCGGCTTTCACTGAGACCCACATAAAGGATCACTTGGACAACGAAATATGGATCCCAGGTTACAACCTATACAGATGCGACAGAGTGAACAGGCAAAAGGGGAGGGTTGGCCTGTACATTGCAGAGTCACTTGTTTGCACAGAACTGCTTAATGCCTCAAATGATATAGTGGAAGTTTTAGCAGTAAAGATCGAGAACCAAAACCTAGTCATTGTGGTAGTCTACAAGCCTCCGGATGCAACATCCCAGCAATTCCAGGAACAGCTGTTAAAAATTGGCCACTGTCTGGAAAATCTGCCAGCTCCTGCACCCAACATCTTGCTCCAGGGGGATTTCAACTTAAGGCACCTAAAATGGAGGAATATAGCAAATAATATTGTTGCAGAAATAACACCAGGAGGCAGCTCTGATGAAAACTCACACTCACACGATCTTTTAAATCTCTGCACAAAATTCAATTTAAGGCAGCAAATAATAGAGCCTACTAGACTGGAGAATACACTAGACCTCATCTTCACTAACAATGATGATCTGATACGAAATGTCGCCATATCAAAAACAATATACTCAGATCACAACATAATTGAGGTTCAGACATGTATGCGTGGAGCCCCAGACCGACATAATGAGATTAGTCACGAGGGAGCGTTCACCCAATTCAACTTCAATAACAAAAACATAAAGTGGGACCAAGTAAACCAAGTCCTAACCGATATAAGCTGGGAAGATATACTAAACAACACAGACCCCAACTTATGCATAGAACTGATTAACTCGGTGGCACTCGATGTATGCTCAAGGCTTATTCCTCTAATAAAAAGGAGGAGTAGATGTAAAATAGAAAGAGACAAGCGCTCCCTTTACAGGCGACGGAAAAGAATAACAGAGCTGCTAAAAGAGGTCAATATATCTGAAATGCGTAGGGAGACACTGGTCAGAGAAATAGCATCGAACTTAAGCTAAAGGAATCTTATAGGAGTCAGGAATCGCGGGAAGAACTAAAAGCCATAAATGAAATCGAAAGAAACCCTATGCCAAATCAAAGTCGAGAACAACGTCCAGTATTGGGCCCCTACTTAAACAAGATGGGTCCTACACAGATGACAGCAAGGAAATGAGTGAGCTACTCAAGTCCCAATATGACTCAGTTTTTAGCAAGCCGCTAACCAGACTGAGAGTCGAAGATCAAAATGAATTTTTTATGAGAGAGCCACAGAATTTGGTTAACACAAGCCTATCTGATGTTATCCTGACGCCAAATGACTTCGAACAGGCGATAAATGACATGCCCATGCACTCTGCCCCAGGGCCAGACTCATGGAACTCCATTTTCATCAAGAACTGCAAGAAGGGGCTTCTACCATCGTATGGAGAGGGAGCATGGACACGGGGGTCGTCCCACAGATACTAAAAACAACAGACATAGCCCCACTCCACAAAGGCGGCAGTAAAGCAATAGCAAAGAACTACAGACCGATAGCACTAACATTCCATATCATAAAAAACGTTTCGCCACTGTGTGGCGAAACGTTTCCTGAATAAAGATTCCCATATGCTGCATAAGTGTCTCAATCTTCAACTTGTCGGTTTTTCAAACCATTCATCACATATTTTAGTATTGTTCCACTTGCTGTATTATGCCTTTTTCTTCTTCTTTCTGGAGTGCTTGCAACATATTTTGATGATTATATGCAGGAACTGTGAAGATTGTGGATGCAATGATGTTGCAAAGTCACTGGTGGGTGAAACGTCTCACGGTGTCGCACATGTGTCTTACTTGTTACATTGCTGGAATTGTTTACCTTTAAACTAGTTTTAGTCTCTCTTCTCTCTCTCTCTCTCTCTCTCTCTTTCTCTCTCTCTCTCTCTCTCTCTCTCTCTCTCTCTCTATCTCTCTCTCTCTCTCTCTCTCTCTCTCTCTCTCTCTCTCTCTCTCTCTCTCTCTCTCTCTCTCTCTCTCTCTCTCTCTCTCTCTCTCTCTATATATATATATATATATATATATATATATATATATATATATATATATATATATATATATATATATATATATATACATGTATATATATATATATATATATATATATATATATATATATATATATATATATATATATATATATATATAAATATATATATATATATATATATATATATATTTAATATAGTGTTTGACAAGGTTAGGTTAAGGATCCCTAGCTTTATTGACAAGCTATTTACAGGTTAAGGATTCCTAACTTTATTGGCAAGCTAAGAGCTGTTACTTACAACAGCTCATTTGAAAGCATTTTTATTTTTATGAGACATACAAGTAAGGA
This sequence comes from Cherax quadricarinatus, assembly GCF_038502225.1. Classification (NCBI taxonomy): domain Eukaryota; kingdom Metazoa; phylum Arthropoda; class Malacostraca; order Decapoda; family Parastacidae; genus Cherax; species Cherax quadricarinatus. The sequence continues at coordinate 78,036 of NW_027196745.1, forward strand.
ACAGGATGAAGTTGGAGCCATCTGTGGGCAAGCGTTTTCATTTGATCAGCTGACTTTATCTCGATGACATCATAATGCTGTACGAAAGTGTTCCATACTCGAGTCATCCTGGGGATAAATGATCTCAGATGAAGTGATGTTCTGGAGAAGGGTACAGCCAGCAGTGATGTTGCTGCTTTCTGCCCGTCTTGTGGTATTGAAGCTTGCTTCATGCTGTCCTCGAAGTGGATCTAAGTGTGGTACTTTGACAACATTGGCCTTGTACATAACAGTAAGACCACCCACATCCCTCCTGTGTTGAAGGCTCTGCTAAATTGACAGATCTACCAAGCAGTCGCAGATGAAAAGGGGGGCAGGCGAACCAAGAAAGTGGAGCATACTCAAGGTGTGAGCGTACTTGTGCCTCATACAAAATCTTGCAACCCCTACTGTCAAGCAGATGCGAGATACGGCTATGTTCTGTAACCTTCCTGGCTACCTTGTTTACAACGTGGTTTTTCATGGTCAATTTGGAGTCAAATTTCACCCCAAGGATATCAACTTCTTCCCCAGGTGCCAACACGCTCCCATTCTTCCTTACTACTGCACCGGCATTACCATCATGGTGCCTAGGGATCATCACCATTGGTGTTTTCTCAGGTGCAAATGTTACTTGCCCTCTATTTTCCCAAGCTGATATAGCTCTTAGCTGGTGAATCATGTAGCTTAGTGCAGCTGGCATTTCTTCACTTGGATAAGTGAATGTCAGTGTACGGTCGTCTGCATATGCATTGGGATTCTGGGATGAGATGAAGAAAGTCATTGAAGTAGACATTCCATAACAATGGTTCCAGAACCCTTCCTTGTGGAACACTTGCCCCAATAGGATGTCTTGCTGATTCTGTTCCATTGACAACTACCTTTAGAGATCTACGATGAAAGTAATCAGTGAGGAGACATAGCATAGAGCCTGCAATTCCCAGAGCTTGCAGTTTTGCTAAGAGGCCCTTGTGCCACACCCGGTCGAAAGCACCAGCAATGTCCAGTGCTACCACACAGCTGACTTTGGGTTCATCCAGTGACTGGTGCCACTTAGTGGAGAGGTTTAATTAACAACAGATCAGCAGCAGAGTAATCTTTCCTGAAACCATATTGACGGTCACAAAGTAGTAAGTGGTAGTCAAAAAACTTTGTCATTTTCCTTGAGATTTTTGTCTCAAAGAGTTTGCCAGTGGTTGACAGGAGTGACACTGGTCTGTAGTTGCTGATTTCTGCTCTGCTCATCTCTTTTTGTGAACTGGGACTACATTTGCCTCTTTCCATAGAGAGGGCCATTTACACTGTACTAGGCAGTGCTAAAAGATGCGAGTTAGAGGTGCTGCTAGCTGGTCTACACATCTCAGCAATCTTGGGCTCAACTTGTCTGGGCCCACAATATTTTCTTGGTCAAGCGATTTAAGAAGTAAATACACCTCTTCCTGCCTTATTGTCACCACTGACAGTTTTGACACAGTTCTTGCAGCTAGCCAAGGAGGGTCCCTTGCTGGATCAGGAACTTGCATTTTGGTAGCAAAGTGTTCTGCGAAGAGGTTCCCTTTCTCTTGACTACTAGTAGAGGTGGTCCTATCCTTTCGATTTAGAGGTGGAATGAGTTCATCAGGCCGATAACCTTGTCTGTCCTTGACCAGGGACCACCAGGTTTTGGAGCCTACCATACCTGATGCTAGCTTTCTTCTTGTGTTTATCTCCCATTTAGCAATGGTCCACTTTTGAACGTCACCCATATGCCTACATACTTGCCTGTGCAAGTTCCTGTTATAGGTGGTAGGATGTCTCTTATACCTTCGTCATGACTTGTACTTAGCAGTAGAAGCCTCTCTACAATGAAA
>NW_027196746.1:0-2500 GCF_038502225.1 Cherax quadricarinatus
GGAAATGAAAAAGATCTCTTAAGAAGCCAATGAGGACTCCTCTTTTAGTACGGGTGTCTTGGTGCAAATAGAACTGTATAAGATCGTCCTTGTTGCCAGGTTTTCTATACACTTTTAAGAGAAGTTTGTCACTGTCGGGGGATCTGCACAGGAGAACATCGAGGAAAGAAAGTGTGCCATCTTTTTCAAGTCCAAGTGAAAACTTTATTAATGGCTCGGCAGCAACAGCCTGGTTGACTAGGTAAGCACCAGACGAGCCTGGCCCATGGCCGGGCTCAGAGAGTAGATAAACTCTCGAAACTCTTCAAAGGTATATCAAAGATATACTTAAAGAGGATTAAAGTAACACAGAGATCCACTAGACTGATGAAATCTAGATGAGGTAAAAGGAGGTCGTGGTTATCGGCGAGCCTTTGTCTCAGAATATTTATTGCAGCATCAGTAGAAACGTTGGTAAAGAGGACTGTGGCACCGAAGGAAGTCATGCTTTAGTTTTTAGCATTCAGGTTGGAAATTCGAGAGAGAAGGTCACCTGAGTGCTTGAGGTGGGCTTGGCTAACCGCCATGGAACAGCCCTCTAAGCAGTTCATAGTGCTCCCGTGTGGTGATGTTCCCACGAATACTCATCAGGCACTTGCTAAGAGTAACATAAATGTCTCCACCATAAACACATAATCTATCAAAGACCTCACCAAGAAACGTAGCTGCACACCTCTAACTCTCACAGCGGGTATCAACACCATCCCCTGTGGATACTGTCCCCAGATATATGTAGGCGAAACAGGCAGATATCTTTCGATCCGCCTGAACGAACATCGGAATGCCAGTAACAGAGACGACTTTAGGTATCCCTGTGTCCTCCACAGGGACTCCATGGGGCATTTGATGAATTGGGATGAGGCACAACTCGTTCTCATTGAACAAGGCCCAATTCGCCGAAGATGTCTGGAAGCCTCGCCAATCATCGTCACTGACACTATAGTGTAACACTGGAAACTACAAAATTTCTAAAACATTAGCATACCTGATACTCAACCCAGCAAAGTACCACCTACCCAACAAAACAGAAGCCACACGACCTCATCGCCTACCCGTCCTCTTCCTAATATGGCATTCTTCAGGTCACCATACGTCACTCACGCCTCACTCTCTGCCTATATATGCTGTCTTTTAACCTCTGTATGTTAGAAGTGACCAGGTCCCAGAACCGAAACACTTTCTAATAAATATGTCCTAGTGTTTGCTTATGTTTTTCTAAACCATCCTTCTTTGTATTTTTCCAGTGCATTTAAATCCATTCTGTAATACGGTGACCAGAACTGTGCAGCATAATCTGAATGAGGCCTAACCAAAGATATATAGAGTTGAAGAATAACCTGAAGACTTCTGTTAATTATACATCTTGATATGAAGCCAAGAATTCTGTTTGCTTTATTGAGAACACTTATGCACTGTTGTCTTGGTTTTAGATTACTGCTAAACAGAACTCCTAAATCTTTTTCGCACTCATGAATATGAAGATCTACATTATTTAATTTATGTGTGGCATGGTTATTTTCCATTTCACCACTTAGAACTTTGCATTTGTCTATATTAAAGTGGATCTGCCACTTCTCCGACCACTGCACCAGTCTATTCAGATCTTCCTGGAGCGTTCTAGTGTCCTCTTCAGAATTTATTCGACAGCCTGTTTAGGTGTCATCGGTAAACTTGCTTATGTTGTTATTTATTCCCTCATCCATGTCGTTCATGTAAATGGTGAACTACAAAGGGCCCAGCACCGACTCCTGAGGAACACCTCTTGTGACGCGCCCCCACTTAGATTTTTCTCCATTCATGCAAAGTCTCTATTGCCTATCTGTTAACCATGCCGCCATCCAGGAACAAATTTCTCTTCCTATTCTGTGTGCCTTAATTTTCCCCAATAACTTCTGATGAGGAAGTCTATCAAAAGCCTTACTGATATCCATATACTTTACCATGATATACCTCCTCAAATATCTTAGTGAAGAAAGTTAGTAAATTCGTAAGACAGGAACGCCCCTTTGTAAAACCTTGTTGAGATTCATTAATCAATTTATACCTTTCAAGATGACTACGAACTGCCTCGGCAATTATTTTTTCTATAAATATTCCTCTTATTGGCCTATAGTTCGAAGCTAAGGACCTGTCTCCCCTTTGTAGATAAGTATAAAATTTGCCATTTTCCACTTATCTGGCACTATGCCAGTTTGTAGTGATATATTGAAAAGACTAGGCTTAATCCTTATTTCATAGAATAATGAAACTTGGATCTCCAGTGTTCGTGTGAACTGCAGCCTTAATGACCGACATCCAGTCGATTCCATCTGTCTTTCAAGAAGAGCGCCTTGATGCTAGTGAAGGTTTATGATCCAGTTAATTGAGGCTTACCTTCCCCTTCCTTGAATTAAACCTGATTACCTCCCATTTCACAAGGCTCTACGTGATCTCTCGGGGTTTAGAGCTTTTCCACGAAGAT